>NC_091382.1:1264895-1284895 GCF_038502225.1 Cherax quadricarinatus
ATGTACCACATTGAATGATTGGGCTATCACCAAGGAAGTTTGAGCCAGGCCAGTGACTGACTGATAAATGTTGTTGATAAGTGTCACCTTGCCTCGGTGGGAGACGGCTGACTTGTTAAAAAAAAAAGTGTCAAATGACTCCTGACTGTAATAGTAACTCTTATGTTGAGACAAGAGGATCACAACTTTTTTGTAAGTTAGGTGACCCCCCTATAAAGAGCTTTCTGCATGATAGTTTAATATTTATTAGTTTCTGCAAATGTGCATAAATCACTACATAAAAGTTTTGTTTTCAGAAGATAGCATGCCTCAGCCCATACAGTCTCCAGGAGGGTCTAGTACTGCCTCGTCTCGTGATGCTTCTCCTTCCAGGGAAATTTCCCCTCTTGTCAACTCCCTCAAACCTCCTACAATTATCCGCCGAGGTCCGCAAGGCTTTGGCTTCACTATCCGAGCCATTAGGGTTTACTTTGGGGACTCAGACTATTATACTGTGCATCACTTAGTTATGGTGAGGTCCCACATAAGTGACATGTTAATTATATAACTTTATGCTGATGATATACAGATGTGTTAAAAAAGGTATCGCTTTTTGTGCTGTTACATTTGAGAATCAAAAGTTTAGAGTCTAATAATTTTGAATTGAAAAATTATTTTAGTATTCTGACACTGATATGGTTGTCCTTGATTTATACTGTAATATTTTGTTTGAGATTATTTTCTAATACTTTCCCATTAGATTTTTAGTTAGGTTGTGTGGCTCATAAGTTCCGAACATCGGGGCCCAAATCGATCAGAACACTTTGTGCTTGACTGATAAATGATGATAAGACCTGGTGAATATTGTGTAGCTTATTTATGTATTTATCATACAGGATGTTGACCAGCGTAGTCCAGCGTTTGAAGCAGGTCTGCGCCCTGGAGACTTGATTACGCACATTAATGGGGAACCCATCCAGGGCATGTTCCACACCCAAGTTGTCACACTGCTTATGGGTTCCACTGATCATGTATCCCTAAGATCAATGCCACTGGATCAAACTTCTATAAGAGCAGGTAAAACCATTACCTGGTCTTAATTCAGTGTTGCTTTGGACAATCTAGGATTTAAAAAATCTCTTAAAGATTAGGTATTTATTGTTTACCAAACAGCACAAGAATCTTTAGAAAGAGCAGCAGGTCCCATTATTATTATTATTTCATTGATTTAAAACACTATCTAGGTCTTCAGACAACTCGCTAATGCATATGATCCTTATCAGTTCTAAGTACAAATACAGATAATTTATTTCTTTTCTGCAGTATGCAATTAATGTAGTTTACCTGTCATAAAATATTGTTAGGCACAAAAGAAAGCCACTAAAATGCAGTGCATTGGTTAGATATATTAAGGATTTTATTGAATTTATAATATATAAATTTAAGTTTAACAATTAAGCATTTACTTACCTTGTCATGTGAATGTACAGTGGAAGCGGAAGCTTGTTAAATGTTACTTGTCTTTTCCTTCTGCATCAAAAACATAAATGATAACATGTAAGTTTTGCATAATTGTACCTACATTTAATTTCCACTAATCTGTATTTTCCTCTCTGTTTCTTAATTTTTTTTATTCCATAATACAGTATTTCCTCTCCAAGAGTTTTTATGAGGATAGTCAGGCTCAAGTTAGAGTATGTAGGAAAGAGGGAGATTATTTCCCAGTAAAAGTAGGCCTTAGACAAGGATGTGTGATGTCACCGTGGTTGTTTAATATATTTATAGATGGGGTTGTAAGAGAAGTAAATGCGAGGGTCTTGGCAAGAGGCGTGGAGTTAAAAGATAAAGAATCACACATAAAGTGGGAGTTGTCACAGTTGCTCTTTGCTGATGACACTGTGCTCTTGGGAGATTCTGAAGAGAAGTTGCAGAGGTTGGTGGATGAATTTGGTAGGGTATGCAAAAGAAGAAAATTAAAAGTGAATACAGGAAAGAGTAAGGTTATGAGGATAACAAAAAGATTAGGTGATGAAAGATTGGTTATCAGATTGGAGGGAGAGAGTATGGAGGAGGTGAATGTATTCAGATATTTGGGAGTGGACGTGTCAGCGGATGGGTCTATGAAAGATGAGGTGAATCATAGAATTGATGAGGGGAAAAGGGTGAGAGGGGCACTTAGGAGTCTGTGGAGACAAAGAACTTTGTCCTTGGAGGCAAAGAGGGGAATGTATGAGAGTATAGTTTTACCAACACTCTTATATGGGTGCGAAGCATGGGTGATGAATGTTGCAGCGAGGAGAAGGCTGGAGGCAGTGGAGATGTCATGTCTGAGGGCAATGTGTGGTGTGAATATAATGCAGAGAATTCGTAGTTTGGAAGTTAGGAGGAGGTGCGGGATTACCAAAACTGTTGTCCAGAGGGCTGAGGAAGGGTTGTTGAGGTGGTTCGGACATGTAGAGAGAATGGAGC
Source organism: Cherax quadricarinatus (assembly GCF_038502225.1). NCBI lineage: Eukaryota > Metazoa > Arthropoda > Malacostraca > Decapoda > Parastacidae > Cherax > Cherax quadricarinatus. Next base: position 1,267,344 of record NC_091382.1, read on the forward strand.
GAAACAGAATGACTTCAAGAGTGTATCAGTCTGTAGTGGAAGGAAGGCGGGGTAGGGGTCGGCCTAGGAAAGGTTGGAGGGAGGGGGTAAAGGAGGTTTTGTGTGCGAGGGGCTTGGACTTCCAGCAGGCATGCGTGAGCGCGTTTGATAGGAATAAATGGAGACAAATGGTTTTTAATACTTGACGTGCTGTTGGAGTGTGAGCAAAGTAACATTTATGAAGGGATTCAGGGAAACCGGCAGGCCAGACTTGAGTCCTGGAGATGGGAAGTACAGTGCCTGCACTCTGAAGGATGGGTGTCAATGTTGCAGTTTAAAAACTGTAGTGTAAAGCACCATTCTGGCAAGACAGTGATGGAGTGAATGATGGTGAAAGTTTTTCTTTTTCGGGCCACCCTGCCTTGGTGGGAATCGGCCAGTGTGTTAATAAAAAAAAAATATAATAATTCCTCGCCAATTTATAAGAGTTGATTTGAGAGCAGGCCACAGGGACAATTCCCAGAGCTATTAACATACAGTATTATCATGTACACTCTGACTACATATTTTTTGCCACTGGTTCTCTTGCATCATTGTATAGTACCAATATAATATGTAACCAGTCACTTGCACTTACTAATTTCTAATGGTTTTTGCAGGTGGCCGTAAAAGGAACCCTGGAGCTTCAAAACTGGCGAAACGTTTGCCTGCCAAGCACAGGAGGACAAAGAAGGACTCTAACAAGGGACGTAAAACGTCTCTCTTCCGGAAAGTCTCCAATAAACGTGTTTCTGCTGAAATTCAACAGGTGAGGAATAAACCACAGAGCTGAAAGCCCATTGGTAAGATCAAGGAATGTTGGTAGATATAACTAATCATTTTATTTATCGAGTTTTAATGTTTTGGTAACTATACTACAGTACTGGTATTAAGAAGTGTAGGAGTAATTATTCACTTACCAACTACCCTATAAGGCTCCTTTTTGATGAAAAATATTGTGTATACAGTTGACTGTCAGTTAACACAGTAGTTATGCTCCTGAATATGGTATGTAATCAAAAATTTTGTAAAAATAAATGAACATACATGTATAGGGAAAATAGGGATATGTTCCTTAGACCCCCCACAAAAAAGCCATCCATTTTTTTTAGATCTTAAAATTGTAAGAAGAAAACGTAATTGTAGGTGGATGTAGTGATGTGCATCATCCAAAGACCCTGCATCCACATCTCTGCTAGCAGATGGATGATCCTTATTGTTTAGTAGTCCCACTCATTGCAATGTATGGGAGTTATCAAGGAGGGGATAGAGTGAGTGGGGTGTGAAGATTGGGGTATACATAGGAGGGGTTAGAGCAGTTGGGGTGAGGGGGAGTTTGGTGTGGGTGTCGGAGTATTGGGATGGCTGGCATGGGAAGTCGACACCAAGTGATGGAGGGCAGGAGCTGAAGGCATAATGTTGAAAGATAGAGGGTGCTGGGATGTAGAGGGATGTGGGAAGGGGTGGAGGCTAGTAGCAACGAGGTGATGTGAATACACAATAACTTTAAAACGCTTGAAATTTTTGAATGTTTCCAGACATAATTGAGAGGCATGGAGCTCATGGAGGATGTAAACAAACAGAGCAGCGCACAGACGCCGTAAGGGCGAATCAGGGAGCCATATGAACTAATTTTTCATCATAATTTGAAATGTCTGTATTAGCAAATTGCCATAAAGCGAGGCACCGTAAACTGGGGCCTTACTGTATGTGGACAACTTACGGCATATGAGCTTTGAAAGCATAGGTAAGGTGTGCACATAAGGTTGTGTGGGCTTGAAGCTATGGGGGAGTGGTGTGAGTGGAGACTGAGGGTTTGAAGCTGTTGGGGAATGGTGTGGGTGGAAAATGTGGTTGTGTCTGGCCCAGTATAGGTGGTGATGTGGATGTTAAGCGAGTAGTTGGGTAGGTGTGCAGTTGGTGGTGTGGGTGGTAATGAGGGTGGTGGGTGATTTAAATGATTAGGTGTGTGGACAACATGTTAGAGTAAAAGGTTAAGTAAGGTGTGGGTGAGGGGGTGTGCATTTGGGTAAGGTGGGGTCTTGAGGTAGTGGGGGATGTGGCCATGGAGGAATTGTGTAGGTGTAGGCATGTGGCTGTTGGGGAGGTTGTATGGGTAGAGGTTGCTGGTAGTGTGGCAGAGAATGGGTGGAGGTTGCTGGTAGTGTGGCAGAGAATGGGTGGAGGTTGCTGGTAGTGTGGCAGAGAATAGGTGGAGATTACTGGTGGTGTGGCAGGGAATGGGTGGAGGTTGCTGGTAGTGTGGCAGAGAATAGGTGGAGATTGCTGGTAGTGTAGCAAGAAATGGGTGGAGACAAGTGGTATGGCAGAGGTGTGTTTACCTGGAGAGAGTTCCGGGGGTCAACGCCCCCGCGGCCCGGTCTGTGACCAGGCCTCCTGGTGGATCAGAGCCTGATCAACCAGGCTGTTGCTGCTGGCTGCACGCAAACCAACGTGGCTGAGGTTATGGTATTGGATGTACACAAACAGAGCATGGGGGCAAGGCAGGTTGTGTGCAGTAAGGCCTCCCACATAGCACAATGGGCTGGCTAGTACCCTCACTGAGAGATAGAAGGAAAACATCCTGGCCTGTGGCTCATTTTTTCCTATGTGTACTCTGCCATGTCAGCTGATTTACATGTGTGTTCACCAAAAATATACTGTAATTTTTCAGCAATGGTAAGGCAAAAATATGTTAACTGACAGACTACTGTAAATGGCAAATAATAATATCCATCAGTTTTAATTCACTTATAGTTATGCTATTAACATCGTTTTCTAAATTTTTGTTTTTAACTTTATTTCATAAAAATTCTAAATATGTTAATATTACTGATTTTGTTTAGATGTAAATAATATTTTGGGATAAAAAACAAGTGTTGAATTTTTTTTAATGTACTGGCTGTCTCCCACTGAGGTAGGGTGATCTGAAAAAGAAGAAACATTTCCACCATCACTCACTCCATCACTGTCTTGCCAGAGGTGTGCCAACACTACAGCTCAGATACTGCCTAAACTGCAGCATCCCTACCCGTCTTCCAGAGTGCAGGCACTGTACCTCCCATCTCCAGGATTCAAGTCCAGCAAATTAGTTTCCTTGAATCTCTTTATAAGTATTACCTTGCTCACACTTCAACACACATCAAATCATAAACAACGCTTGCCTCCACTCATTCTTATCTAACACCCTTGCTCACACATGTTGGATTTCCAAACTCATTGCTCACAAAACCTCTTTTACCCTCTCCCTCCAACCTTTTCTACCCCTCCTTCCCTCTACTACAGATTAATGCACCCTCCAAGTCATCCTCCTCAGTAATCTTAGTAATCCCAAACCTCCTAATCTCCAAACTACGAATTCACCACATAATGTTCATACCACACATTGCCCTCACACACAGTATCTCCAGCCTCCTCCTTGCTGCAACATTCAAATCCCATGCTTCACACCCGTATAATAGTGTTGGTACCACTGTACTCTGATACACTATTTTTGCCTTTTTGGACAATGTTTTCTGTTTCACAGATTCTCGTTACACCATCCACCTTTTACCTCTCATCTTTCATAGACCCATCCATTGACAAGTCAACTCCCAAATATCTGAACACATTCACTTTCTCCATACTCCTCTTTTTCACTCCGATATTCAGTCTTTCATTCCCTAACTCATTTTCTATGTTCACTTTTAATTTTCTTGCCTCTGGCAAGACAGTGATGGAATAAATGATGATGAAAGTGTTTCTTTTTCAGATCACCCTGCCTTGGTGGGAGATGGTTGGTGTATTTCAAAAAATAAAATAATAATACTGTATAATTATTTATTTATTGTATCCCTCTGTGATTGATTTATATCTGTTATTGCTTGGTTGCAATTATTGCATATATATATATATATATATATATATATATATATATATATATATATATATATATATATATATATATATATATATATATATATATATATATATATATATATATATATATATATATATATATATATATATATATATATATATATATATATATATATATATATATATATATATATATATATATATATATATGCATACATACATTCACACACACACACATTCACACACACATACATTCACACACACACACACACACACACACACACACATTCACACACACATTCACACACACACATTCACACACACATACATTCACACACACACATTCATTCACACACACACATACATTCACACACATTCACACACACACATTCACACACACACACATTCACACACACACACACATTCACACACACACACATTCACACACATTCACACACACACATTCACACACACACACACATTCACACACACACACACACACATTCACACACACACATTCACACACACACACATTCACACACATTCACACACACACACATTCACACACACATTCACACACACATTCACACACACATTCACACACACACACATTCACACACACACACATTCACACACACACACACACACACATTCACACACACACACATTCACACACACACACACACACATTCACACACACACATTCACACACACACACATTCACACACACACACACACACACACACACACACACACACACACACACACACACACACACACACACACACACACTCACACACATCAGTCAGATAACTGTTGCAGCATATTGGCGTCTGGCAAACCTAAGGATAGTGTTCTGATACCTCAGTAAGGAATTGTTCAAGACTGTACAACATTTACATCAGGCTCATACTGGAGTATGCAGCACCAGTTTGGAATCCACACCTAGTCAAGCACGTCAAGAAATTAGAGAAAGTGCAAAGGTTTGCAACAAGACTAGTCCCAGAGCTACGGGGATTGTCCTACGAAGAAAGGTTGAGGGAAATCGGCCTGACGACACTGGAGGCCAGGAGGGTCAGGGGAGACATGATAATGACATATAAAATACTGCACGGAATAATGAGGTGGACAAAGACAGGATGTTCCAGAGATGGGACACAGACACAAGAGGTCACAATTGGAAGTTGAAGACTCAGATGAATCAAAGGGATGTTAGGAAGTATTTCTTCAGTCATAGAGTAGTCAAGCCGTGGAATAGCCTAGAAAGTGAAGTAGTGGAGGCGGGAACCATACATAGTTTTAAGGCGAGGTATGATAAAGCTCATGGAGCAGGGAGAGAGAGGACCTAGTAGCAGTCAGTGAAGAGGTGGGGCCAGGAGCTATGACTCAATCCCTGCAACCACAAATAGGCGAGTACACATTCACACACACACACACACACACACACATATTCACACACACACACATACACACACACATTCACACACACACACACATTCACACACATTCACACACACATTCACACACACATTCACACACACACACATTCACACACACACATTCACACACACACATTCACACACATTCACACACATTCACACACACACACACACACACACACACACACACACACACACACACACACACACACACACACACACACACACACACACACACACACACACACACCTACACCCATCTACCTACCCACCTACCTACCCACCTACCCACCTACCTACCTACCCACCTACCCACCCACCTACCCACCTACCCACCCACCTACCCACCTACCCACCCACCTACCCACCTACCTACCCACCCACTTAATCTACCCACCTACCTACCCACCAACCTACCCACCTACCCAACCACTTACACAACCTACTCACCTACCTACCCAACCACTTACACAACCTACTCACCTACCTACCCAACCACTTACACAACCTACTCACCTACCTACCCAACCACTTACACAACCTACTCACCTACCTACCCACCTACCCACCCACCAACCAACCTACCCACCTACCTACCCACCTACCCACCTACCTACCTACCTACCTACCTACCTACCTACCTACCTGCCTGCCTACCTGCCTACCTACCAACCCGCCTACTTGCCTACCCACCCACCCACCGACCTACCTCAAAGGCAATGGGACCAGACAACATTTCCCCGTGGGTCCTCAGGGAGGGAGTAGATATACTGTGTGTGCCATTAACCACAATCTTCAACACATCCCTTGAAACTGGGCAACTACCTGAGGTATGGAAGACTGCAAACGTAGTTCCCATTTTTGAAAAAGGAGACAGAAAAGTGATACTAAATTACAGACCAGTGTCACTGACGTGTATAATATGCAAAGTCATGGAGAAGATTATCAGGAGGAGACTGGTGGAGCACCTGGAACGGAACAAGATTATGAACGACAACCAGCACGGATTCGTGGAAGGCAAATCCTGTGTCACAAACTTATTGGAGTTCTATGACAAAGTTACAGAAGTAAGACACGAGAGAGAGGGGTGGGTTGATTGCATTTTCTTGGACTGCAAGACGGCCTTCGACACAGTTCCTCACAAGCGACTAGTGCAGAAACTAGAGGATCAGGCGCGTATAACAGGAAGGGCATTGCAATGGATCAGAGAATACCTGACAGGGAGGCAACGACAAGTCATGGTACGTGATGAGGTATCAAAGTGGGCACCTGTGACGAGCGGGGTCCCACAGGGGTCGGTTCTAGGACCAGTGCTATTTCTGGTATATGTGAATGACATGATGGAAGGGATAGACTCAGAGGTGTCCCTATTCGCAGATGATGTAAAGTTATTGAGAATTAATCCTTTCAGGGTTTCGGCCTTACTAGTACGGCTTACGCACCAGCGTTTTTGACGTACTAGTACGCCTAAATTCTAGCGCCCTCAGATCTAGTGAGAGAAAGCTGGTAGGCCTACATATGAAAGAATGGGTCTATGTGGTCAGTGTGCACAGTATAAAAAAAATCCTGCAGCACACAGTGCGTAATGAGAAAAAAAAACTTTGACCGTGTTTTTGGATTAAAACAGAGACTTTGCACTGTATTTTCGTATGGTATTTATTGTTGTATTCTAGTTTTCCTGATCTCATTTCATAGAATGGAAGACATATTACAGAAATTGAGATGATTTTGACTGATTTTACAATGAAAAGTACCTTGAAATTGTGCTCAAAGTAGCAGAAATGTTCGATTTTTACCAAAGTTCGAAAGTAAACAAATCATGGTATGCATCCAGTACACGTCAACTGGTGAGTCTAATATTCTTTCACAAGTTCGCTGATAATATTTATACCATTTCTACACTAATGCAGTAGTCTGCATAACAGTAAATCTTCTATTTTTTTGAGAATAAAAATTCAAAGTGGAAAGCAAAAGAATGTAAGAGGGGCATGGGGACGTGACTAATGAACAGAGGAAATGTTATTTTAGTGCCAGGAATGTTTTTCTTGTTTATTCTGGACCCTATTCGGAAATTGGCATCTTTTGAAATTTGTGTGAAATTGGCAAAATTGCTAAATTCTGACCACTGTACTGGATAGTTGAAATCGGTAAATGGGTGGTTTCTTGTACTCGTTTGATAGGAAAAAAATGGAGTTTTAGCGAAATAGTTATGATTTTTGTCGACAAGTACACTGGAATTGGCTGAAAATAGGGCTCAAAGTGTGCAAAATCGCCGATGCGTAAACATCATTGAGATCGGTAACTTCGTGAGAGCATTATTCCACAAGTTTTCCATCAAATTTCATACTTTTGGTGTCATTATGATCGGGAAAAGATTCTCTATCTTTTCATAAGATTTTTTTTTTTCTTTTTTTGAGATTTGGGTGACCCTGAGAACAAGTCTCTGAGAGGGCCTGTCGACCCTGAAAGGGTTAAATCAGATGAGGATCAGGCAGAGCTTCAGAGAGACCTGAACAGACTGGACATGTGGTCCAGCAACTGGCTTCTCGAATTCAACCCTGACAAATGCAATGTCATGAAGATCAGAGAAGGGCAAAGAAGACCGCAGACAGAGTATAGACTAGGTGGCCAAGGACTGCAAACCTCGCTCAAGGAGAAAGATTTTGGGGTGACCATAACACCGAGCATGTCTCCGGAGGCACACATCAACCAGATAGCTGCTGCAGCATACGGGCGCCTGGCAAACCTGAGAATAGCGTTCCGATACCTTAGTAAGGAATTGTTCAAGATACTGTACACTGTGTACATCAGGCCCATACTGGAGTATGCAGCACCTGTTTGGAACCCACACCTGGTCAAGCACATCAAGAAATTAGAGAAAGTGCAAAGGTTTGCAACAAGGCTAGTTCCGGAACTCAGGGGTATGTCCTACGAAGAAAGGTTGAGGGAAATCAGACTGAAGACATTGGAGGATAGGAGGGTCAGGGGAGACATGATAACAACATACAAAATACTGCATGGAATAGATAAGGTAGACAGAGACAGGTTGTTCCAGAGAGGGGACACAGAAACAAGGGGTCACAATTGGAAGCTGAAGACTCAGACGAGTCATAGGGATGTTAGGAAGTATTTCTTCAGTCATAGAACCGTCAGGAAGTGAAATAGCCTAGCAAGTAATGTAGTGGAGGCAGGAACCATTCATATTTATTTATTTATTTATTTAATAATTTGAACATACATACAGAGGTACAAAAAAATACAGGTAAGAGCAGCATGCCAAAGCCACTTGTATGCATAGCATTACGGGCAGGCTTAAAATTAACTTAAGATTAACTAAGCAGTGATGTAATCAGTGATAAAACATTATCATAGCTTTAAGATGAGGTATGACAAAGTTCTGGAAGCAGAGAGAGAGGGGACCTAGTAGCGATCAGTGAAGAGGCAGGGCCAGGAGTTGTCTCGACCCCTGCAACCACAATTAGGTGAGTACACACACACACACACACACACAGGGAGAGGGAGGACCCAGTAGCAGTCAGTGAAGAGGCGGTGCCAGGAGCTGAGTCTCGACCCCTGCAACCACAATTAGGTGAGGCGAGTACGTACACACACACACACACACACACACACACACACACACAATGATCTCATCAACAGCAGCCAACATGGTTTCAGGGATGGGAAATCCTGTGTCACAAACCTACTGGAGTTCTACGACATGGTGACAGCAGTAAGACGAGAGAGAGGGGTGGGTGGATTGCATTTTCTTGGACTGCAAGAAGGCGTTTGACACAGTTCCACACAAGAGATTAGTGCAAAAACTGGAGGACCAAGCAGGGATATCAGGGAAGGCACTGCAATGGATCAGGGAATATTTGTCAGGAAGACAGCAGCGAGTAATGGTACGTGGCGAGGTGTCAGAGTGGGCACCTGTGACCAGCGGGGTCCCACAGGGGTCAGTCCTAGGACCAGTGCTGTTTCTGGTATTTGTGAACGACATGACGGAAGGAATAAACTCCGAGGTGTCCCTGTTTGCATTTGACGTAAAGTTGATGAGAAGAATTCATTCAATCGAAGACCAGGCAGAACTACAAAGGGATCTGGACAGGCTGCAGACTTGGTCCAGCAATTGGCTCCTGGAGTTCAATCCCACCAAGTGCAAAGCCATGAAGATTGGGGAAGGGCAAAGAAGACCGCAGATGGAGTACAGTCTAGGGAGCCGGAGACTACAAACCTCACTCAAGGAAAAAGATCTTGGGGTGAGTATAACACCAGGCACATCTCCTGAAGCGCTCATCAACCAATTAACTGCTGCAGCATATGGGCGCCTGGCAAACCTCAGAACAGCATTCCGACATCTTAATGAGTCGTTCAGGACCCTGTACACCGTGTATGTTAGGCCCATATTGGAGTATGCGGCACCAGTTTGGAACCCACACCTAGCCAAGCATGTAAAGAAACTAGAGAAAGTGCAAAGGTTTGCCACAATACTAGTCCCAGTGCTAAGAGGTATGTCCTACGAGGAGAGGCTAAGGGAAATCAACCTGACGACACTGGAGGACAGGAGAGATAGGGGGACATGATAATGACTTACAAAATACTGAGAGGAATTGACAAGGTGGACAAAGACAGGATGTTCCAGAGACTGGACACAGCAACAAGGGGACACAGTTGGAAGCTGAAGACACAGATGAATCACAGGGATGTTAGGAAGCATTTCTTCAGCCACAGAGTAGTCAGGAAGTGGAATAGTTTGGGAAGCGATGTAGTGGAGGCAAGATCCATACGTAGCTTTAAGCAGAGGTATGATAAAGCTCACGGCTCAGGGAGAGTGACCTAATAGCGATCAGTGAAGAGGCGGGGCCAGGAGCACACACATGCACACACACATGCACACGCACACACACACACACACACACACACACGCACACGCACACGCACACGCACACGCACACGCACACACGCACACACACGCACACACACACTGTAAATACTAATATATATTATCTTGATTGTACAGTAGATTAAGAAAATTGTTCTGGAAATGCATTATTTGACATTCAACATGAATTCATTGTATGAAAGTTATGGTATATTGGAATTAGGTAAGTTTGATATAATGATTACATTACTGTTAGTGTATATAGAGAAGCCTGAGGTGATTGTGAGTAATATGATGGCATTATACTCAACTCTGGGAGTTGATCATTATGTTCACAGGCAAGTGCTCAACTCGACTAATCATATCGAGTTTTGGAACAGAAGGTAACCAGATTTGATCAAAAGAAGGGGAGGATACCTCCACTTCCTTGGATCAAAGCTTCAACCTGAAGTTCCTTCAAAGGTTTGTGCGTTGATTAAACCCTGGAGTGGCCAAAGCTTTATTACCGTGTATAATTTTCTCCCAGACTTGTGTTTACTGATGTACGTACTTGTCGAGAAGTTTATATTTATATTTTATTGGTGCAGCATCCAAGTTTATCAGCAGTGCTACTGAAGCCTGAGTGGTGCTGCAGTGCTATACAAGTGTGGCTTAGTACTGACTGTTTCTGAGTCAGGTGCTACTGAAGCCTGGGTGATGATGCAGTGCTACACAAGTGTGGCTTAGTACTGACTGTTTCTGAGTCAGCCTTTTGTTATTGCAACAATGTTTTTATCATTTCGTCTATTTCTTTTGCAGCTGACTACCCCTCAGTCGGCTCCTGTTTTCTCTCCTGATTTTGTGCCTCAGTTCTCGCCTACTTTGGTACGATAAAAAGCTTTATGCAGCAATAGCCCCAACCTAGTTTTGTTGCCTGTGTCTCACACTGTATTCTTGACCTCTGTCTCATCACGTGAAGACTCTTGACAAACCTTGCCTCACCATTGCCTGCTGCTTTTCTAAATCTGGTTTATTATGACATGTTTGGTATGTTGTTACAAGTTTGTAAATTATAATTATGTATATCATACGGAGGGTCCCAACTCACAAGTTGCATTAAGAGAGTGGTGAAGCAATGTAAAAAGAGAGCAAATGAGAGAGTGGGTGAGATGTTATCAACAAATTTTGTTGAAAATAAGAAAAAGTTTTGGAGTGAGATTAACAAGTTAAGAAAGCCTAGAGAACAAATGGATTTGTCTGTTAAAAATAGGAGAGGAGAGTTATTAAATGGAGAGTTAGAGGTATTGGGAAGATGGAAGGAATATTTTGAGGAATTGTTAAATGTTGATGAAGATAGGGAAGCTGTGATTTCGTGTATAGGGCAAGGAGGAATAACATCTTGTAGGAGTGAGGAAGAGCCAGTTGTGAGTGTGGGGGAAGTTCGTGAGGCAGTAGGTAAAATGAAAGGGGGTAAGGCAGCCGGGATTGATGGGATAAAGATAGAAATGTTAAAAGCAGGTGGGGATGTAGTTTTGGAGTGGTTGGTGCAATTATTTAATAAATGTATGGAAGAGGGTAAGGTACCTAGGGATTGGCAGAGAGCATGCATAGTTCCTTTGTATAAAGGCAAAGGGGATAAAAGAGAGTGCAAAAATTATAGGGGGATAAGTCTGTTGAGTGTACCTGGTAAAGTGTATGGTAGAGTTATAATTGAAAGAATTAAGAGTAAGACGGAGAATAGGATAGCAGATGAACAAGGAGGCTTTAGGAAAGGTAGGGGGTGTGTGGACCAGGTGTTTACAGTGAAACATATAAGTGAACAGTATTTAGATAAGGCTAAAGAGGTCTTTGTGGCATTTATGGATTTGGAAAAGGCATATGACAGGGTGGATAGGGGGGCAATGTGGCAGATGTTGCAAGTGTATGGTGTAGGAGGTAGGTTACTGAAAGCAGTGAAGAGTTTTTACGAGGATAGTGAGGTTCAAGTTAGAGTATGTAGGAAAGAGGGAATTTTTTTCCCAGTAAAAGTAGGCCTTAGACAAGGATGTGTGATGTCACCGTGGTTGTTTAATATATTTATAGATGGGGTTGTAAGAGAAGTAAATGCGAGGGTCTTGGCAAGAGGCGTGGAGTTAAAAGATAAAGAATCACACACAAAGTGGGAGTTGTCACAGCTGCTCTTTGCTGATGACACTGTGCTCTTGGGAGATTCTGAAGAGAAGTTGCAGAGATTGGTGGATGAATTTGGTAGGGTGTGCAAAAGAAGAAAATTAAAGGTGAATACAGGAAAGAGTAAGGTTATGAGGATAACAAAAAGATTAGGTGATGAAAGATTGAATATCAGATTGGAGGGAGAGAGTATGGAGGAGGTGAACGTATTCAGATATTTGGGAGTGGACGTGTCAGCGGATGGGTCTATGAAAGATGAGGTGAATCATAGAATTGATGAGGGAAAAAGAGTGAGTGGTGCACTTAGGAGTCTGTGGAGACAAAGAACTTTGTCCTTGGAGGCAAAGAGGGGAATGTATGAGAGTATAGTTTTACCAACGCTCTTATATGGGTGTGAAGCGTGGGTGATGAATGTTGCAGCGAGGAGAAGGCTGGAGGCAGTGGAGATGTCATGTCTGAGGGCAATGTGTGGTGTGAATATAATGCAGAGAATTCGTAGTTTGGAAGTTAGGAGGAGGTGCGGGATTACCAAAACTGTTGTCCAGAGGGCTGAGGAAGGGTTGTTGAGGTGGTTCGGACATGTAGAGAGAATGGAGCGAAACAGAATGACTTCAAGAGTGTATCAGTCTGTAGTGGAAGGAAGGCGGGGTAGGGGGTCGGCCTAGGAAGGGTTGGAGGGAGGGGGTAAAGGAGGTTTTGTGTGTGAGGGGCTTGGACTTCCAGCAGGCATGCGTGAGCGTGTTTGATAGGAGTGAATGGAGACAAATGGTTTTTAATACTTGACGTGCTGTTGGAGTGTGAGCAAAGTAACATTTATGAAGGGATTCAGGGAAACCGGCAGGCCGGACTTGAGTCCTGGAGATGGGAAGTACAGTGCCTGCACTCTGAAGGAGGGGTGTTAATGTTGCAGTTTAAAAACTGTAGTGTAAAGCACCCTTCTGGCAAGACAGTGATGGAGTGAATGATGGTGAAAGTTTTTCTTTTTCGGGCCACCCTGCCTTGGTGGGAATCGGCCGGTGTGATAATAAAAAAAAAAAAAATAATCTTAAAAGTAAGTTTATGTAAAAAATATGTATGTAAAGCCATTTTGGTAGCTGTTAAGGTTCAAGGAAGGTTCCTTGATGTTGGTATAGGGCTCTTGATCCAAGAAATTGTACTCATCCTACCCTTCCCTTTACTGTAACCTGATTTCCTTTCTCCAGATGCTGTATGACCCCTATGTGTTTAGTGCTTTCCTTAAATATAATAATGTAAGAATTTAATAGTTGATATAAGTGGATAATTGTAACTTGAAAGATTTGTAAGTTGGGACTTCCTTTACTTTGATACCAATACTTGAGCAAGCAGTCAAGCAGAAAATAACTACTAATATTGAGTAAGATTTGTAAAGAGTCTTCCTTTAGCTTGTGTATTATGCTGCAGTGTGATCAACATTAGTCTCTACAAGGGTTAGTTGGCCAACTTTAAGGCTTATTGTAGTACACCGAGAGCATATTTAGTAGTCAGTTCAGAATATAAAACACTCATGGTATTTTAATACCATATTGGTATCCCTATTCATTATCTAGCTGTCAAGAGAGTGAAAACCAAGTTAATAGATCTTCAACTTTTTAAGAATAGATCTCCTCAAGATTTGTCCTCCTTTTTACAAGGAAAATGGTGAAATATATGGTATTGAAAAATTAAGTTATTCTATGTGATGTAACTTTTTAATAAGGCTTTGGTAAAGTTCCTAGGCTAATTTTGGAGCAAAATAAAAATTTTGTGTGTCAAAAAATTCAATAAGACCAGAGGTTAATTTATAGATTCTACCTTTTTTTTTTTAAGACACTGGCTGTCTCCTGAGGTTGTGTGACCCCAAAAAAAAAGAAACACTTTCACCATCATTCATACTGTCACTGTCTTGCCCGAGGTGCACAGATACGACTCATAAATAAGTCAATCACTTACTTTTTAAATACAAATTTGGACCTAAAATTTAGCCCTATACTAGAGTATATACTTGGTTACTCAGTTTCAGCATTTTCCTAAGAGGATGTTAGTCTTCCAGTGGTTGAAAAAGATAAAATACAAATATTCACTGCAGCAACTGATATAAGAATGTATTTCTCAGTCTTCAATAACTGTCAATTGTTCTCACCCTACTAATAAGATTTGCTTACTGGCTTTGCAGTACTGTATGTATGTATATGCATATGTATGTCTGTATTATATTTATATGTATATGTATGGGTAATTTAGTTGAAATATTTACAAGTTATTTGGTAGTGGAAACTAATAATATGATAAATTCATCAATATTTTACCTTCAGAAGTTGGTGTTTTGTTATGATTTATAAAATATATTGATAATTGAAGGAATAGTAAAAAATGCATGATTTATTTCATTATAAAACTTTTAATGCTAAAATATATCTTTCATTGAAAACTTTATGTAATTGTTTATACACAAAACCAAAACTTCCAAGATTTTGTGTCATTCTTAGGTAATGACTTACTATCATAGTGGTCCCTTGAGTTATGATATTAATCCATTCTGGAAGATGTATGATAACTCAAACCCTAAAGTACCTGATTTTGTGGTAATTACTTCCAAGACATCAGAACAACCAACCTCACCTTCAGTAGTTTTGTTGCTTAAATACTATGGAGTTTTCTGGGTGGTAAACAAACACAGATTTTGGCTTGAAATGTCTTGAAGCATTGGCAGAGGAGGCAGGGCAGGGCAGGACAGGACAGGGCTTGGCAGGAAGGCAGCAGGCAGAAGGCAGGAAGAGGTTGGTGAAGAATTGTTGACTTAATATTTACACACTGATCTCCTAAACTCAGTCTCCCACTGCCTGCATGTACGTGTGTTGTACATGTACTGTACAGTCTGCCTCTCTCCTACTCTTCCTTGTTTCTATACACCATGCTCCCTTCTTGCTCTCTCTCTCTCTCTCTCTCTCTCTCTCTCTCTCTCTCTCTCTCTCTCTCTCTCTCTCTCTCTCTCTCTCTATCTCTCTCTCTCTCTCTCTATCTCTCTCTATCTCTCTTTCTCTCTTCTCTCTCTTCTCTCTCTCTCTCTCTCTCTCTCTTCTTCTCTCTCTCTCTCTCTCTCTTTCTCTCTCTCTTCTCTCTTTATCTCTCTCTCTCTCTCTCTCTCTCTCTTTTTTTTTTTTTTTTTTTTTTTTTTTTTTTTTTTTTTTTTTTGGTGGTTTGACAAGGTTAAGGATCCTAGCTTTAGCTGACAAGCTATTTACAGGTTAAGGTTTCCTAACTTTATTGACAAGCTAAGAGCTATTACCTACATCAGTTCATTTGAAAGCATTTTTATTGTTATGAGACATACAAGTAGGGAACAGGATGAAGTTGGAGCCATCTGTGGGCCAGCATTTTCATTTGATCAACTGGCGTTATCTCGTTGACATCATTATGCTGAGCAGAATGTGTTCCATACTCGAGTCATCCTGGGTATGTATGATCTCAGATGGAGTGATGTTCTGGAGAAGGGTACAGCCAGTGTTGCTGCTTTCTGCCGTCTTGTGGCATAAAGCTTGTTTGTGCTGTCCTCAAGTGGATCCAAGTGTGGTATTTTGACAATATTGGCCTTGTACATAACAGTAAGGCCACCCACATCCCTCCTATGTTGAAGGCTCTGCTGAAATGACAGATCCATCCAGGATGGGTCCAGGCGAGAAGATAGACGTCTTGCTCTGTTCTCTACTC
This sequence comes from Cherax quadricarinatus, assembly GCF_038502225.1. NCBI lineage: Eukaryota > Metazoa > Arthropoda > Malacostraca > Decapoda > Parastacidae > Cherax > Cherax quadricarinatus. The sequence continues at coordinate 1,283,397 of NC_091382.1, forward strand.
TGTCAAGCAGTCGCAGATGAGAGGGGGACAGGCAAACCAAGAAAGTGGAGCATACTCAAGGTGTGAGGCGTACTTGTGCCTCGTGACAGTATCTTGCAACCCCTACTGTCAAGCAGATGCGAGATCGGCGAAGTGCTGTAAGCTTCCTGGCTGCCTTGTTTGCAAGATTTACAACATGGTTCTTCATGGTTAGTTTGAGTCAAATTTCACCCCCAAGGATATCAACTTCTTCTCCAGGTGCCAACATCCTCCCATTCATCTCACTACTGCACCAGCATTACCATCATGGTGCCTAGAGGCGAACATCATTTGCGTTTTCTCAGGTGCAAATGTTACTTTGCCATCTATTTCCCCAAGCTGATATAGCTCTCAGCTGGTGATTGATGTAACCCTTAGAGCAGCTGGCATTTCTTCTCTTGGATAAGTGAATGTCAGTGTACAGTCGTCTGCATATGCATGTGATTCTGGGATGAGATGAAGAAGGTCGTTGAAGTAGACATTCCATAACAGTGGACCCAGCACACTTCCTTGTGGAACGCTTGCCCCAATAGGATGTCTTGCTGATTCCGTTCCATTGAGGACTACACTTGAGATCTACCATGAAGGTAATCACTGAGGAGACATAGCGAGAGCCTGCAATTCCCAGTGCTTGAAGTTTTGCTAAGAGGCCCTGGTGCCACACCCGGTCGAAAAGCGCCAGCAATGTCCAGTGCTACCACACAGCTGACTTTGGATTCATCCAGTGACTAGGTGCCACTTAGTGGAGAGGTTTAACAACAGATCAGCAGCAGAGTAACCTTTCCTGAAGCCATATTGGCGATCACAAAGTAGTGAGTGGTAGTCAAAAAAATCTGTCATTTGTCTTGAGATTATTGTCTCAAGGATCTTACCAGTGATTGACAGGAGTGACACTGGTCTGTAGTTGCTGATTTCTGCTCTGCTCTTCTTTTTGTGAACAGGGACTACATTTGCCTCTTTCCATGGAGAGGGCCATTTGCACTGTACTAGGCAGTGCTGAAAGATGCGAGTTAGAGGTGCTGCTAGCTGGTCTGCACATCTTCTCAACAATCTTGGGCTCAACTTGTCTGGGCCCACAGCCTTTTCTTGGTCAAGTGATTTAAGAAGGAAATGCACCTCCTCCTGCCTTATTGTCACCCCTGACAGTTTTGACACAGTTCTTGCAGCTAGCCAAGGAGGGTCCCTTGCTGGATCAGGAACTTGCATTTTGGTAGCAAAGTGTTCAGCAAAGAGGTCCGCTTTCTCTTGACTACTAGTAGAGGGTGGTCCCATCCTGTCGATTTAGAGGTGGAATAAGTTCATCAGGCAGATAACCTTGTCTGTCCTTGACCAGGGACCACCAGGTTTTGGAGCCTACCCTACCTGATGCTAACTTTCTTTTAGTGTCCAACTCCCATTTAGCAATGGCCCACTTTTGAACATCACCCATATGCCTACAGGCTTGCATGTGCAAGTTCCTGTTATAGGTGGTAGGATGTCTC
>NC_091382.1:1289895-1320648 GCF_038502225.1 Cherax quadricarinatus
ATAGTATTTATGGTTGTATTCTCGTTTTCTTGGTCTCATTTGATAGAATGGAAGACATTACAGAAATAGGGATGATTTTGATTGGTTTCACGATTAAAAGGACCTTGAAATTAAGCTTAAAGGTAGCGGAAAATTTGATTTTTGCCAATGTTCAAGAGTAAACAAATGACATCACCATCCAATTCCAATCAGTGTCCAACTAGCTATTCTAATATGCAGTCATAATGGGTTGACATTATTTATGCAATTATTACAATAATGCAGTAGTCTGCATGACAGTAAATCTTCTACTTTTGGTGTGAATAAAAATTCAAAACAGAAGGCAAGAGTAATATAAGAGGGGCCTGGAGATGTGACTAATGAACAGAGGTAATGTTATTTTAGTGCCAGGGATGTCTGCATTGTTTATTCTGAACCCTATTTTGAAATTGGCATCTTTTTTCATTTGTGTGAAATTGGCTAGATTGCCAATTTCTGACCCCTTTATTGGGTACTTGAAATCAGTAAATGGGCGGTTTCTTGTAATCAATCGATAGAACAAATGGAGTTCTAAAGAAATAGCTATGAGTTTGGTTGACTGGAGCAATGGAATTGGCCGAAAATAGGGCTCAACGTGGGCAAAATCGCCTATGCGTAAATATCGCCGAGATCGTTAATTTCACGAGAGCATAATTCCGAAAGTTTTCCATCAAATTTCATACTTTTGGTGTCATTACCACCAGGAAAAGATTCTCTATCATTTCATAAGAATTTTTTTTTTGTTTTTTTCTGCGACACAGAAAGGATTTGGGGTCATGACAGTCAAAGGGTTAATTCATACAATTTTTATGTTCTGATAATAACAATTTGCAGTAGTTTTTGTGATTTCATAGCCAATCTATGTTCTGACTCTAATATTAGTGTAGTGTAGTACTCAAATACAGTGGACCCTCGACATTCGATACTAATCTGTTCCTTAGAGCTATCGAATGTCGAAAATATTGAAAGTCAAATTAATTTTCCCCATAAGAAATAATGGAAATCAAATTAATCCGTGCAAGACACCCAAAAGTATGAAAAAAAAATTTTACCACATGGAAATATTAAGTTTAATGCAATAGAATAAACACAATAACAACAATAATAATAATAGATTAATAACAATAGAATAATTGACACTTACCTTTAATGAAGATCTGGTGATGATTGATGGGATGGGAGAGTGTGGATGGTGTTAGTGTTTAGAAGGGGAATCCCCTTCCATTAGGACTTGAACTGGGAGCCTCACCATGCCTTACCACACTGTGTATGCCACTACGATTCTTAAATCTTTCAAACCAACCTTTGCTGGCCTTAAATTCACTCACATCACCACTAGTTGCAGGCAATTTCTTTACCAAATCATCATGCACTCCGACACACGCACTCCACTTTCGTACTTTGCAATTATCTCTTTCATCATTTCAATAGTCATTAGCACCTTTTTTCTCAAAGGGTTGGCACTAGAAGCTTTCTTGGGGGCCCATGGTTACTTATTTTGCAGAAACAAGCACCAAAAACAGTGATAATATGGATAATATGGAATGTACCGAATGTATCCTTAGAAGTGCACACACTGGCTGGCTTGTAAACACTGGCACACACGGGGCAGTTCAGGCCACACGTGGACACGTCTTGTACGAATCGTATCGAATGTCGTGTTTTCCATCGAATGTCGAGGCAAAATTTTTGCGTTAAAATGCATCGAATGTCGGATTTATCGAATGTCGATGCCATCGAATGTTGGGGGTCCACTGTAGTCACAAACACAGTGACAGGTAAGCATTATCACTTACCTTAGTCACATACTATTGTCTAGAAATATATACATAGTATTTATAGGTCCCAGCAATGTTTCCCTGATGCATGGTGTAAGACGAGTGTCACTCCACTGCTGACACTGCAGCAGTGGAGTGACATGTGATGATCTTGCATTACATTGGCTTTATTTGTTTTCACTGTTACACATAAACATGTCTGTCAGTCTAGCTCTGGTTATCTCTGTCTCTGCATATCTGTCTTTGTCTCAGAGAGAGCGACTCGTGAATAAACAGGTATTACACCTGATGCAGAGTCGTCACATCTGATTCCTGAACAAGTGACAATGCGTCAATGCATATTACTTGTCAGTCATGCTTATTATGCATTATATCTACAAGCACAATATAGCACTTTATCTGGATTTTTGGGGTTATCCTAGGTAATTTACACTATGTATAATTGTATTTATGTGTACCTGTGAGATAGAGACAGAGATAGACAGACAGAGATAGTTACAGACAGACAGATGGAGATAGAGACAGCCAATCAGCCAGCCAAAAACATACTACACATTCCAGAATTGTTTCTCTTTACTTAGGGCATAGGTTATAGGACATTCTGGCAGGATGACACTACCAGTGGTACCAAAATTGAAAGGATGTTGCACATGGGTTATTGAGGTTTTTAATATTTCCTCAACCACTTATGGCTACATCCACCTCAAAGCCACTAAACTCGGGGTCAACATCACTTTCCTCGTAAAAGAAGAGTTAATACGACATGACTTCAGTGAATCCCTGGTGTGTGCCGTACTGTTTGTTCTAGCTGGCACTCAGTTTAAGTGGTCCCAGATTTTTTTAAATACTGCACACACCGAGTGCTAAGACTCATTCTGTGCTGACCAGGCATCTCGGGCCAATCGTGCCAAATTTGGAGGCAGGAAAAATAAAATGTTGATCTACATTTGGAGCGCTAACAATAACAGAGTATTTCTATGTTTGGATAGTTAAAGGGTTAAAGATCAGTGACAAAATGTTAACTGTTAGTTCTTAAGATATCTTTATGGTCTTTTAGGAACTGCATGTTTTTCATAAATCTTGACATTGTGAGATAATATAATTCATTAGTGTAATATGCGAGTTTATTATAACATATATTATTTTCAACCTTAAAAAGCAATTTGTATACATACAGTACTGTACTTCAGTATAGATAGGCAGTCTCTTGTTAAATGATTTCTTGATTGATATATACATTCAGTTCTTAAGGTATTGAAAATTGTTTCCAAAATGGTACAGAATCCATGGATTTTTCTTTTTCTTTTAAAGCATTACTAGTCAGGCTGGAGAATATATAACAACTGAAAATCTGGGTAATGTTACTTCCCTCTGTGTAGCATTTGTGATGTAACAGCTGGTAGCTTCATTTAATTATTAGATTAAGACTGCGCTAAACCCTTGTAGCTGCTGGATAATCTCTGAAGGATATCTTCTCAGTAAGATACAAAGTGTGTGTTTCATTACCTTCACTATCTAAGTTATATTTCATTTGTTAGTTTTTCACAATAAAGGAAGTACATGAAGGGAAGTAGAAATTTGTGTAAATGGCATTTGAAGTTTTAGATTCAAACACATTAAGTTATCATAAGTTGATTTTCATTAATTTGTCACGCTTAATTCATGTAAATATATGGCTGTATGCTTAGATTAAAATGTTATAAACACTGATCACTGAAAAATCACATGACCAGGACAATGAAACAGAAATAACAAGGGGCCAAGATGTACAGATTTCTTTTTATCTGCCTTTCATTTTTCTGTCAGTGATTCCTCACTTTTCACGTGACTATACCCGTGTTTGTTATTTGTCATGCGTATTGGGAAAATTTTGCTCACGTTCTCCTATATAATGTGTTCACAGTTTGCCAGTGTTCAGTCATCACATTTTACCAAGTAAAATAGTGAACCATAATGAAGCAAATTCTTAAAATTAAGGGAAATTCTTGCTTTTTATTGCAGAAATAATATTGTGTGTAAGAAATTTGAATAGCAATATTTCACTGTTTTTCTTGAGGAATAATGGAAATGTTGAGTGTTTATGGCCCCCAGCTTTGTGTGTAATATAGCATAGATGGTGGTTCCCAGTGTTGTATGTAATATAGCATTGATGGTGGTCCCAGTCTTGTATGTAATATAGCATTGATGGTGGTCCCAGTCTTGTATGTAATATAGCATTAATGGTGTTCCCCAGAGTTGTATGTAATATAGCATTAATGGTGTTCCCCAGAGTTGTATGTAATATAGCACCGATGGTGTTCCCCAGTGTTTTATGTAATATAGCATTGATGGTGGTCCCAAGTGTTGTAATATAGTGATGGTGGTCCCCAGTGTTGTAGTATAGTGATGGTGGTCCCCAGTGTTGTAGTATAGTGATGGTGGTCCCCAGTGTTGTAATATAGTGATGGTGGTCCCCAGTGTTGTATAGTGATGGTGGTCCCCAGTGTTGTAGTATAGTGATGGTGGTCCCCAGTGTTGTAATACAGTGATGGTCCCCAGTGTTGCAGTATAGTGATGGTGGTCCCCAGTGTTGTAATAAAGTGATGGTAGTCTCCAGTGTTGTAATATAGTGATGGTGGTCCCCAGTGTTGTAATATAGTGATGGTGGTCTCCAGTGTAGTATATAGTATGGCAGTGGTGGTCTCCAGTGTTGTAATATAGTAATGGTGGTCCCCAGTGTAGTATATAGTATGGCAGTGGTGGTCCCCAGTGTTGTATGCAATATGGTGATGGTGGTCCCCAGTGTAGTGTATAATATAGTGGTGATGGTGGTCCCAGTATTGTATGTAATATGGCAATGGTGGTCCCCAGTGTTGTATGTAATATAACAGTGATGGTGGTCCCTGTGTTGTACATAATAGTGATTATGGCCCCCAGTGTTATAATATGGCAGTCCCCAGTGTTGTACATAATATAGCAATGGTGGGTGGAATAGTTGATGTAAGCATCACATATACACAGTATACAACCGTGAGTGTTTGTTCTTAAATTAACATTGTGTATATAACACTAATCTGAAGCCTGTGTGTATTGATTAGTTTCTGTTGTGCTGAGTCTAGTTAATATATAGCCTTAGTTCATAGATTAGTACACTTGTGGGACAACAAAGTGATTCTTATAGACAAGTAGGTCAGTTAAGAAACTTATATTAATCTGTTAGAAAGTATTAGCTAATTACAGAGTTTGCATGATCATTTCAAAATTTTATTCCCAAAAATGCCATTTTGTTTTTATCAGTATGGTTGCACACACACACACACACACACACATATATATATATATATATATATATATATATATATATATATATATATATATATATATATATATATATATATATATATATATATATATATATATATATATATATATATATATATATATATATATATATATATATATATATATATATATATATATATATATATATATATATATATATATATATATATATATATATATATATATATATATATATATATATATATATATATATATATATATATATATATATATATATATATATATATATATATATATATATATATATATATATATATATATATATATATATATATATATATATATATATATATATATATATATATATAAAACACCTAAGGTAATTAGTTGTTTTAAAACTTTATTTAATTTGTTTAAAAGCTTTTAACTAACTGTATGATGCATTAACTTGTTTAATTATTTCACCATTTCAATGATGCAATATTTCTTCCTGTTAATCTTCTAAGAATTTTCTGGATCAGTAGAACAAACCATAATTATATCTAATATAAATCTGTAATATTTTCAGCTTGCTGCCTCTGCATCGCCACCAATGTTAACGCCAAGTCGAAGCTTCCAGTCTCTGAATCGCTCTGTTTCCTCTCAGGACAGCATCCCCAGCTCCCCAACACGCTGCAAGTCTCCTCATTCACCTCCTACTGCAAGACTCTTCTCCCCATCTGTGGAACAAGTTCAGAGTCCCCTCAATTCCTCTGGATCATCATCACCAACATCCTCTGTACCTAACTCTCCAGCAGGCTCATCAACACTTCATCAGCGCCCTTCATCCTTGCATGTTGTTAACCATAAAGTAACGAATGTGAAAAGTTTCCGTTCGCCTAATAGACGGAAATCGGTTGGGCATATTCCCCTTTCTCCTCTGGCTCGCACTCCTTCCCCTTCTCCTTTACCAGCATCTCCTACTAGATCCCCCTCACCTTTGGTTCACAATCATAATCACCACCATCACCATCATTATCATCATCATTGTCCTGGTTCCTCCAATACTACTCAGACTTACTCTCCTGGATCATCTCTAACTCCTGGACCAGCCACAAAAAAATGCTTAGGAAGACCCAAAAGTGCTGAACCTGGCTCTCCGTTGCTCCGTCGAGCACTTTCACCCGATCGTCTTCATCCAAGATCAGCTGAAGCAAAAGGCACAACAACCATCAGCCCTCTGGCTACGCCATCTCCAAAATTAGGAAATAATCCACCAAGACTAACCGTAACATCACAGTCGCCTCCTAATTACGAGACGCCAACTGTTGTTCGATCAGTTGCTCCAACATTGCTCACCCAGCGCTTCTGCAGTGCAGTCAGTATTCCACCAACCCTTCCAACAAGCACTTTGGAAGAAGCCCCAGAGGAGCTAGATTCACCTGAGAGACAGGAAGCAGCACGAACAAATTTTTGTGAAGGCCCCCAGGGAGGCAGAGGATCACTGCCAGGGACCAACAGTGTTTGCTGTGGGGGCGTAGGAGTTTCAGGATCGTGTTGTGAAGAACGTTCTCAACCAAGCATACCTACAAGAAGCAGTCAAGGTTACCAAATGGTTGAGAGAAGAGGCAGTAAGGATCTTGTAGAGGGACGAGAAAAGCATCGCAGTGACAGTCGTGGTCGCAAAGACAATAGGGATTTGAGGAGAGAAGACAGTAAGCGAGAATCTCGTCGTACTGCACAAGAGAAGCGGGAGCTGTTCAAGGCAGGCAAGGAAAAAGAGGGTACCTCCTAGGGTTGGCCCACCGCTGGCCTGCCTGTAGCTCCAAGTGGCACAGATTTGTGCCTTCAACACTTGTGTGTATTTTGGGCAGGACCGCGGCATGCCTTCTCCGAAAAAAAGTAAGGAGACACCTGCAGCCTGTGATGATATCTTCCCTTTCTTTCTGGATGAATCTTAAAATATTAAGTATAGTAGCTAAGCTACTGAAATCATTCCTGGTGATTGTTGGTATGTGTAAAGTTGTGGAGTTGTTGTGATGCCACAAGGCATGGTTGTGTTGCTACTATTGTGATAATACAGAGACCATGACAGTCTCAAGCTTTAGTGTCTAATAAAGTCATCCATACTTAGGCACTTGCATTCTTTGGTCCCTGTCATTTTGTAAATACTTTAATGTAATATGTTTCTTTATCTCAAAGATTTTTACGTTTTTACTTACAAATTTAGAGTTGAATGTGTTATATTTGCAGATTATGAATATTAATGTATGTACTCATATTCATTTGTCATGTTCATGGAATTTTTCCAGTACTGTGTATATTTTGTCCCTCATTGTCATGTTGCTGTACACCCTCAAAGTTGCCATGTTGGAGTTGTTTTCTGGAAGTTAGGTTTTTAAACAATTCACTTTCCAGTCTGCTACCCTCAGGTTATAAAAGTACAGTAATTTAAAATAATGATTAATATAATATTCATGGAAAAGCGCTAAATCCATAGGGGTTTATACAGCGCCTGGGGAATGGGAGGCAGTTAGGCTTGAACCAAGGAAGGGGAGAGTAGCTCCAATGCCTTGGATCAGAAGTCCAATTCAAAATATAAAGTTGATGGCTGTGGTTTGGTGAAGCTCTTGGTGACATTGTGTTCTGCTTGTGATTTCCTGTTGTTGAAAGATGTATTTGTGTACTTAATATGGAAGATGTTTTTGCCACTACATCCCTGGGCTGGGTGCCTGCCTGCCTGCCTCACTATGTGCATAAGCATTGCATTTCCATGGTAGCAAACTATTGGCCCCTTAGTTCATATTGTAAGGCACCATTGGCACTTTGTGTATAGCATTAGTTGCTTGAGATTCTTTAGCATTAATTCAAAGTTAAGGGAATTTGAAGATTAGAACAAAAGTTTTTATGGGTGAAAATTTAGTGAAGAACCACCTTACTATGTGGGTTTTGAAAAACTTGTTTTATTGTAAAAGTCACCAGACTTACCTGTAGGTCATGTACAAGATGACTTAATGTTTTTATGGACACTAACTAATGCTTCCTTAATGCATTTGTCATTAGACCTTGTTGATGGTCAGGTCATGTTTGAAGCTTTTATCTAGCAGTAGAAAGTGACACCAGTCTCCCATTAGATAGCTGTGAGGAAAATTTGTATATTGTGTAGAAACCATTTGTAAAGAAGAATCCTTATTTTCCATGTATAGTGTTTGTAGTTTATCAGTTAATGATATTTAATTATGATTTTCAAAATGTGGTTAGTCAGTGCAGTTTCTCTGCTAATGTTATTCAATAGAGCAGTTAATTAAGAGACCAGTGGTCACATCTGTCTCGCTGGTTTAATGTACAAGAGGTCTTCCCTGTAAAGCCCAGTTAATGGATAGACCAATATTATGTATAAAAAATGTAAGGTTATATATGGTAAAGCACTGAAAAATACATGTATATTATTTTTTTTGTTTGTTTTTGCCACTGGTCAAGAGAGAGAGATGTTCCTGGGGACAGGAGCTACAGGACGGGACATTTTCTACTCAATTCATGCATTTACTGCTGTAGTCTAACATTAAATACGATGAAATGCATGTCAGCTTTGAGCATCCATTTAACAAGTGTAATTTTCTATATTTCCTTGATTTAAACATGTATACATATGTATCATACTTTTTCAATTTCTAGCAATATCCTGCAGATGTGCAATCAGTATGGTCCACCCAGTATCTTCTGTTAGTTAATTGATTGATAGGTTGAGTTTGTCCTTTAATATTAGTCAAAATTTATTGTAATCAAGAAATTTTTTATCCATTGTGTCATAACATTCTGAGTGTTGTCACATCATTGTTAAATGTAATTATCCAGTTATCTTGCTGAGCAGTACCAAATATTTAAATATAAAAAGTTATTACTTTAAATATACATACATTATTTTTTAACACACCAGCCATCTTCCTTAAGGTACGGTCATCTCCTCCCCCATCAGAAAAAAAAAACTAGTGTTTTTCTTTTTACATTTAGTAATTTATACAGGAGAATTCCCTTGCTCCAGGTATATTAGTCCCATCTTAAGACATGCATGACTTACAGAGCAAAGATTCTTCTGCACTTCCCCATGCAGTATGTATGTTTATACAGTGGAACCTTGACTTACGAGTTTAATTCGTTCCGTGACCTAGCTTGTAACTCAATTTGCTCGTACATCAAGTCAGTTTTCCTCATTTAAATTAATTGAAATGCCATTAATCCGTTCCAGCAGAATTCCTGCTCTCAGGAGGCAGGACAAAAATACTTCAGTATGATGCTAATATCAACTATATTTATCTATCACAATTCATCTAATATGACATAATAAACAATATAAATAACATAGAAACATGATATATATACTCTAGAATGAATAAAATGTCGTGTGATGGGTGGTGGCGGCCATTGCCACTCCCACACTGACCGTGCTTCCCCTTCAGAGATCTTATTATAAGAGAAAACAAAGATTGTGAGGCTAACTGCACTAGTTTCATGAGGAAAACACTTAAACAACGTATTATTAAATAAGAAATATTGTATAAAAACATAATAGCGAATGTAAAGAAATAATGCTACACTTAATGCTTAATGTGAGGCAGTACCAGCGTAGTAGAAGTACGTACTATGCTCGTACTGTGTCGCAAAAACAACCCGCACACCTCACACCTCGCTTGTGTTTATGATTTCATGCTTTAATTCATTGGACATCATCATCATCATTTTCTTCTCAGTACTGTCCTTTGCACTTACTTTCTTAGGACCCATGGTTAGAAAAATGAAATTTGGCAAAATAACTACACAAATGCAAGCAAAACACGAGAGAAATGCTTCCATCAAGGAACCTTGATTCTGGTGAGGGGCTCTTGATCAAGGGAATTGGATCTGTGCTCCAGTTCTCTAAATTAATACAAATAATTATAATTAAAGGTAGTAGGTTGGTAGACAGCAACCGCCCAGGGAGGTACTACCGTCCTGCCAAGTGAGTGTAAAGCTGAAGCCTGTAATTGTTTTACATGATGGTAGGATTGCTGGTGTCTTTTTTTTTCTGTCTCATACACATGCAAGATTTCAGGTACATCTTGCTACTTCTACTGACACTTAGGTCACACTACACATACATGTACAAGCATATATACACACCCCTTTGGGTTTTCTGCTATTTTCTTTCTAGTTCTTGTTCATGTCCTCTTATCTCCATGGGGAAGTGGAACAGAATTCTTCCTCCGTAAGCCATGCGTGTTGTAAGAGGCGACTAAAATGCCGGGAGCAAGTGGCTAGTAACCTCTTCTCCTGTATATATTACTAAATGTAAAAGGAGAAACTTTTCTTTTTTCTTTTGGGCCACCCTGCCTCGGTGGGATACGGCCGGTGTGTTGAAGAAAGAATAATAATAATTATAATAATAATGAATGAGCTTCAGTTCCCTAAATTAATAATAATAATGAGGAGCTTCAGGATGCCACCAGCTGGCGCAGTGCACTGTTTACTTCGCTGTGGAAGCATTTCTCTCGTGTTTTGCTTGCATTTGTGTAGTTATTTTGCCAAATTTCTTTTTTTTTAACCATGGGCCCTAAGAAAGTAAGTGCAAAGAACAGTACTGAGAAGAAAAAGATAATGTCCATGGAATTAAAGCACAAAATCATAGATAAACAAGCGAGGTGGGTTGAGGGGGAAGCTCGCTCGTAACTTGGATGTTGGCTTGTAACTCAGAGCAAAAAATCGACCAAGTGACGGCTCGTATCTCAAAAAACTCGTGTGTTGGGACACTTGCAAGCTGAGGTTATTTATATGTTGTATTAAATAAGCCAAATAGGCTGAACTCCTTTAAGAATTAACTTGAAAAACAATTTTTTTTACAGATTGATAGCTAATTTTATTAACAATGGTATAATGTTTTTTATTTTTGGACTGAAACTAACTTAGAAACCTCACCTAACCTCCCTAAAACTGCCTCGGTGGGAGACGGCCGACTTGTTGAAAAAAAAAAATATATATATATCTTTCTTTCAACACACCGGCCGTATCCCACCGAGGCAGGGTGGCCCAAAAGGAAAAACGAAAGTTTCTCCTTTCAAATTTAGTAATATATATAGGAGAAGGGGTTACTAGCCCCTTGCTCCCGGCATTTTAGTCGCCTCTTACAACACGCATGGCTTACGGAGGAAGAATTCTGTTCCACTTCCCCATGGAGATAAGAGGAAATAAACAAGAACAAGAACTAGAAAGAAAATAGAAGAAAACCCAGAGGGGTATGTATATATACGCTTGTACATGTATGTGTAGTGTGACCTAAGTGTAAGTAGAAGTAGCAAGACGTACCTGAAATCTTGCATGTTTATGAGACAGAAAAAAGGACGCCAGCAATCCTACCATCATGTAAAACAATTACAGGCTTTCGTTTTACACTCACTTGGCAGGATGGTAGTACCTCCCTGGGCAGTTGCTGTCTACCAACCTACTACCTAGGATATATGTATGTAAATATATATATGTCATCATTGGTCAACTTAAATTTATTTAATATTACATTAAATCTATGACATGTATATTTTTTTTGTTATGCTCAGATTGATTTCCGCTGATTTTGGCAAAAAGAAATTTTCATTTGGCTTATTAGGCATGACATACATACCTGGCTTGGAGGGACGGAGACAGGCAGACAGACACACACACACGGGGCCAGGAGTTGTGTCTCGACCCCTGCAACCACAATTAGGTGAGTACACATGCACGCATGCATGCATGTTGGGGTGAGTATAACACCGGGCACATCAACCAAATAACTGCTGCAGCACACAGGCACATAGCAAACCTAAGAACAGCATTCCGACATCTTAATAAGGAGTAGTTCAGGACCCTGTACGTTGTGTACGTTAGGCCTGTATTGGAGTATGCAGCACCAGTTTTGAACCCACACCTTGCCAAGCACATAAGGAAACTGGAGAAAGTGCATAGGTTTGCAACAAGACTAATCCCAGAGCTAAGGGGTATGTCCTAGGAGGAGAGGTTAAGGGAAATTGACCTGATAACACTGGAGGACAGGAGAGATGGGGGGGGATAAGATAACAACATATTAAATACTGAGAGGAATCAACAAAATGGACAGAGATGGGACACAGCAACAAGGGGTCACAGCTGGAAGTTGAAGACTCAAATGAATCACAGGGATGTTAGGAAGCATTTCATCAGTCACAGAGTTATCAGAAAGTGGAATAGTCTGGGAAGTGATGTAGTGGAGGCAGGGTCCATACATAGTTTTAAGAAGAGGTATGATAAAGCTCGTGGAGGAGGAAGAGTGACCTAGAAGTGACCAGTGAAGAGGCAGGGCCAGAAGCTGTGACCTGACCCCTGCAACCACAACTAGGTGAGTACACAGAGTAGCCCCTTGTATCCACCAGGGATACATTTCTAGACCTATCATGGATCCAGACACAGCTGGTAGTGACCTGAAAGCAGCAGCTTCACCATCATTGACTCCATCACTGTGTTGCCAGAGGCATGCAAATAGTACAGTTCAGATGCCCCTCCAAACTGCAAATATCTCCTCTAGCATGCAGGCACTGTACTTCTCACCTCCAGGACTTGAGTCTGGCTAATTTAAAACACATATGCTGTCTACATAATCACACAAATCAGTCATTTGTTTATACAGTGTTACTTCCTCCAGTTTACCACTGTATGACCCTTGCAGTTTAGTGCTCCTTTTGATTATAATCCAGTTTACCATGTTTGAGTGTTTTGCAAATACAACCTGAGTAATGTTATGATATTATGGTTTATTTTCTAGTACAAGCTCCTGCATAGTGTCCCTAGCAGATGAGGACTGACTAAGAGTACCACTTTCATATCCAACATGGTTGATAAGTCATCACACATCCCATATTTTCTAGATATTAACTTAGAGATAATAAAATGTCTTAGGTTTCCAGGTGTGTTCTTAAGTCTCCTTCTGCATGGTGAGGCACTTGATACAAGAAACTTCCTGATGAGCTGGGATGTCATACCGACTGTGTGCAGCTAGCACCATAAGCCAAGTTAATCAGATTAGCTACCAAAAGGCTTGGCCATAGGTGTGGTGAACTATGAAATTTTTTTCATAATACTCCATCACTGTCTTGCCAGAAGGGTGCTTTACACTACAGTTTAAAAACTGTAGTGTAAAGCACCCTTCTGGCAAGACAGTGATGGAGTGAATGATGGTGAAAGTTTTTCTTTTTCGGGCCACCCTGCCTTGGTGGGAATCGGCCAGTGTGATAATAATAATAATAATACTTGCAAGGATCCTCCCATTCCTTGGATTAAACCTCAGTGCCTCCCATTTCCCAGGCACTGCATGATCCTTATAGCATTAGGACTTGCTCCGATTAAAATAAAAATTTTCCTCTCCTGGAAGTTGATTATCGTGTTTTTGTGGAGAAGTGGTAAACTAGCAGAGAGTCATTAATGCCTAGGAAATGGGAGGCATTTAGGTTTGATTTAAGGAAGGGCAAGGTAGGTCCATATAGAAATTGAGTTTTTGCTGGGGCTGTGTTTCTTCAGTAGACAAAATACTACTAAAGTGAGAGAATGGCAGTAAAATTGGAGGTTGTGTAGGTCATCCTAAATTGATCAGTCTTGCATCACTTCTGTTGTCATGTGCTGGGGTGCTTGCATGAGTTTTTGCTGCCAGGATTCTCTGCAGATTTTCATATGTGGTCCATTTTGTGTATAGTGGACTTCAGCAAGAGGTAGGTTTGGATAACATTGGGTGGGTGAGGTGACATGGGTTATGATGACAGAATTCAGTATGTTTGTTCAGGGGTCAGTGAGCAGCAGAGGTTAACCACCTTTCCTGGTCACTTACATATTCCTTATCATTAACTCTTGTTGGGCTCAGTCATTAATTTGTAATTGTTTTAATGTAATAATAATTAATGTTATATTAAATATTTAAAATTGTAGTAATGTTTATGATTGTAGTAAATAAATTACAAATTTGCATTACAAAAGTAAGAGCATTAGTACAATGATAAGGCAGTCACATGTAACTACATCACTGAGGCCAGGGTCCCTCATGTACTTCTATGTCATGAGCTCAGCCTTGAGCAGTAAATTTTGGCATAGCTATGAGAAAGAATGGGTCTGCAGTGTGTGCACAATATAAAAAAAAATCCTGTCCAACACTGCATGATGGGAAAACCAAAATTCTGACCATAACCAGTCATGCTAGGTTATATTTTATCCGGGAAATATTGTAAATCTGTTTTTCTGTGAATTAGAATTCAAAATACAAAACAGATGTCATAAAGGAGAAGCCTCTGTTGATATGATAAATGAATGGAAGAAATATTTTTGTGCCATGAATGTCTAATGTGTTTATTTTGCACTGTTTTTAAATTTGTGTAAAGTTGGCCAAATTACCGACTTCTGTGTACTTTATAGAGTAGTTTTAATAGTTGAATTGTTAGTAACGCATGCAAGTGAAATGGCTAATAATTTAGTTGAAAGGAGCAATGGAATTTATTTATTTATTGGAGAACTCGCCAATGCCTAAATTGCTCCTAGATCGCTAACTTTGCACCAGTGGAATTCCATGTTTTCCATCAAATTTTGTACTTTGTCATTACCTTCAGAAAAAGATTTTCTGCTAGTTCAAAATAAAAAAATAATTCTTGTTTTAAAGTGGGCACTGGGAGCAAGATTAATTTCTGGGGTCTGGACAGTGAAAAGGATAATGGAAATAATTATAAGTAGTAATATTGTAAGATACATCACCATTCATTAATGATACTGTACAGTACAATGATAATTTGGCATTTGGTATCGGCCAACAAATCGCAGTATTGTAATATTGATACTTGTTAAGTTGTCACTGTAGCCTGGATATTTACTAGTTCTTGATACATGTTTAGTTGTCACTGTAGACTGGACATTTGTTAAGGTGCAAATTCTTGTGTAATAAACACTGGTTAACCCTTTCACAGTCTCCCACATAGATCTAATGTCAGTGTTACCCACGTGGATCTATTTTAAGCACAACGCATTCAAAGATGCTGTGAGCAGTAAATTTTGGCCTGTACATTGGAGAATCATGATGAAATAAAATTATTATTATTAATTGGTTTGTGTGGTGGGTGCACATAATATAAAAATAAACCTGCCCCAGGCAGTTTAAGATGGAAAAAACAAACATCTGAGCTTGTTTGGTTTAAAATATAACTTTGAGGTGTTTTCTAGGGTAATTGTTGTTCTGTTGTCCATTTCTTAATATCATTTGATAGAATGGAAGGCATACTAGCAAAATCTATATGTTTATGTTCAATTTCAGACAGGAAGTAGGTTGAAATAAGCCTCAAAGTGGCAGTAATGTTTGATGTTTGGTGGTATTCCTGAGGACGGGTAGGCCTCTCCTATCTGTTTTATAGGTTTTTACTAGGTTTGCTTCAGTTATTGGGATGGCCTAAATTATGAGCAATAAATTCTTGGTTATATTTTATTAACCCGTAAATGGTCCAAACGTATATATATATTTTTTCAACATTTGAAAGTATGTAAAAAAAATAGATCTTTTTTTTTTTTACATTTGAAAATGTGTAAAAAACTTTGATCTGCTTTTTTTATTTTTTTTTTTTTGTTATATATTTGAAAATATGTAAAAAAAACGTAGATCTACTTTTGGAGCATTACACATGTGAACGTAGATCTGCTTGGACCGTTTACGGGTTAATCCAAGAAATAGGCAGAAACTTTGATTTTTTTTGTGTGTAATGGATTCAAAATGGAGGGCAAGTGTTATTATATAGGAGAGGCCTGTGGACATTAGAGAAATGGTGATACCTACAAGATGTGGAAAAAGACACTTGTGTACAGTTCAAGACATTTATTAAAAGAAAGATTAAGACTGAAGAAGCGACTGGTGGCAAAACATTTCCTCCAATAAATGTTCTGAACTGTACTCGTCTTTTTCCACATCTGGGGACAATTATAATGAAAGATTTCTTTATTGGCTTGAATGTTTTTTTTTAATTGGAATTTAATGAAGTGTGTGTAAAATTAGCCAATACCTTTGCACAATATAGAGTAATTCTGTTAGATGAATATGCAGTTTCTTGTGCTATATTAACAGAACAGAGGGCATAATAGCAAAATAACCTAGAATTGGGTTAAATTGAACAATGGAATTGCCTTGAAATAGGACTCTAAAGTGGGTGAAATAGCTGATGTGCTCAAGCTGCCAGCTTTGCCTCTGCATAATTCTGTAACATGGTGCATTTTTGGTACCACTGCCTTATGGAAAAGATTTTCTACCATTTCAGAAGGTAAAATTAATTTTTTTTTTTAACACAACAGTGTCTGCTCATTTTATGTTGGGGTCATAATAGTAACAGGTTAATAAAAAAAATACCTGTAGTGAAATCAAGAGTGCCTGTGGAAGAGTTCTAAGCAGGATTGACAGCCCAACTGACATTTGCCAAACCTCCAGGGCTGTATAGCCTTAATCTGCAGCATTGTATGACCCTTACGGGTTTGTGGCTGGAGATTTATAAGAGCGCTAAATCCGTAAGGGTCATACACTGCTGCACACTGGCTGGAGGTTTATAGGAGCACTAAACCCGTAATGGTCGTACAATGCTACACACTATAATTGAAGGTTTATAAGAGCGCTAAACCCGTAAGGGTTGTACAAGGCTGCACACTATGGGTGGAGGTTTATAAGAACACTATTGTGCAGCCTTGTATGACCCTTACGGGTTTAGCGCTCTTATAAGCCTCCGACCAGTGTGCAGCCCTTATGGGTTTAGCGCTTTTATAAACCTCCAGCCATGGCATGCAGCATTGTACGACCCTTACAGGTTTAGTTCTCTTATAAACCTCCAACCATAACTTGCAGTCTTGTACGACCCTTACGGGTCTAGTGTTCTTAAAAACTTCCAACCATAGTTTGCAGCATTGTACGACCCTTACTGGTTTAGTGCTCTTATAAATATACAACCAGTGCAGCATTGTATGACCCTTATGGGTTTAGTGCTCTTATAAACCAGCCATAGTTTGCAGCATTGTACAACCCTTACAGGTTTAGTGCTCTTATAAACCAGCCATAGTTTGCAGCATTGTACGACCCTTACGGGTTTAGTGCTCTTATAAACATACAAGGCTATAGTCTTAGTGTGCAGCCTTGTACAACCCTTATGGGTTTAGTGCTCATATAAACAAACAAGGCTATATTCTTAGTGTGCAGCATTATACGACTTACGGGTTTAGTGCTCTTATAAACATACAAGGCTATAGTCTTAGTGTGCAGCCTTGTACAACCCTTATGGGTTTAGT
The DNA here is from genome assembly GCF_038502225.1 of Cherax quadricarinatus. Taxonomy (NCBI): domain Eukaryota; kingdom Metazoa; phylum Arthropoda; class Malacostraca; order Decapoda; family Parastacidae; genus Cherax; species Cherax quadricarinatus. The sequence goes on from NC_091382.1 coordinate 1,307,277, forward strand.
GCTCATATAAACAAACAAGGCTATAGTCTTAGTGTGCAGCATTATACGACTCTTACGGGTTTAGTGCTCTTATAAACATACAAGGCTATAGTCTTAGTGTGCAGCATTATACGACTCTTACGGGTTTAGCGCTCTTATAAACATACAAGGCTATAGTCTTAGTGTGCAGCATTATACAACTCTTACGGGTTTAGTGCTCTTATAAACATACAAGGCTATAGTCTTAGTGTGCAGCATTATACGACTCTTATGGGTTTAGTGCTCTTATAAACATACAAGGCTATAGTCTTAGTGTGCAGCATTATACGACTCTTACGGGTTTAGTGCTCTTATGAACATACAAGGCTATAGTCTTAGTGTGCAGCCTTGTACAACCCTTATGGGTTTAGTGCTCATATAAACAAACAAGGCTATAGTCTTAGTGTGCAGCATTATACGACTCTTACGGGTTTAGTGCTCTTATAAACATACAAGGCTAGTCTTAGTGTGCAGCCTTGTACAACCCTTACGGGTTTGTTGCTCTTATAAATCTCCAACCATAGTGTGCAGCACTGTATGACCCTTATGGGTTTAGCACTCTTACAAACCTCCAACCTTAATGTGTGGCATTGTACGACCCTTACGGGTTTAGCGCTCTGTTATGATTATAATATACTCTTAGTGTTTTTGGCGGTAGGACAAAAAGAAACTTTCTCTGAAAATGATAAACTGACATAATGAAATGGTTTATTTGGCCAGTATGTACTTCATAAATCTGAAAAACTCCTGTATATTTAGCTTTTTCCTGAAAGATATCAGCACTGTATGACCCTTGTGAGTTTAGTGATTAGTTTTGATTATAATAAAATCCTGAAAGGTACAATAGTGTTGAGGACCCTGGCTGAAAATGGTCTGTTTCCAGCTTTCTCTGCAATTTCTCAGTTGCCATAACAATGAGTCCCCTTGGAGAGATTTTGAACAGGATCATAAGCCTCCCAGCATACATAAGGGGAATTACCAATATACCCCTGGCTGTCTTCAAGTTGGCGCTGGACTGGCACATGAAATCAGTACCTGAGCAGCTGGGCTGTGGTTAGCTGTATAGCCCTGGTGGCTTAGCACTTCTTTTTGATTATAATAATAATAATAATAATAATGGGCTGTGGTTAGTATGTCAGTTTGTGTGCAGCTAGCAGCAACAGCCTGGTTGATCAGATCCTGATCCACCATGAAGCCTGGTCTCAGACAGGGCTGTAGGGGCACTGCCCCCCCAAAACCCTCTCCAGATATACACCTTACGTCTGGCAAACATCCAAGGTCTGGGGGGGGGGGATGGATAATTTATTTTTTATCTGATGACTCCAAATTTCAGTGTGGGTGTCGTACACAAGCATATACCTTAGATAGGCTTCAAGAGTTTTTCTACTCCCAGAGCCATGCAGGTGTTCCTGTAGGTGTATGGGAAGACTGGTAGTAACTTCTGCAATGTAAACTTGGTCATATTCATACCAAGGCATGAAGATTTCTAGGGTCCTGTGTAGTGTGGAGTCCTCAATGACATATCAAAAGGTTTTGGTTCTAATTAGAGCATTATCAATATTGGATTCATGTAATACATTTATGGGTCACTGTGCTGGTAGGTATCAGACATCTTTGTTCAATGTTCTTAAGGTTTCTAATGAGGCGTATCATCTCGGCTTCGTGTTTGATTTAAAAATCACAGGGTGAGGAAATTTGAGGTTGGTGAAGGTGTGTTCTATGTAATCTTGCTCATCCTTAAGTAAGTCATCACTGCATTTTCAAGGTGCCTGGAGAAAAAAAGCCAGTTAATACTCCTGTCTTAGTTTTCAAATTATGGAGGAAGCAGAAGTGAATTAGGTTAGTAAGTTTATTCAGGTATACACAAATACAGTTACATAGAATTATCATACATAGCAGCATATGTGTAGAGAACCTAGGATAACCCAGGTTGCTTTTCTTAGTACGTTGCAGTATACAGTATGCTTCTGGATAGTTAGTATCCAGGTGCTCCAATTTGCAGCATTTCAAAGAGCAGCTAAACCAAGTAGTTTTCTATATATTTACCTTGGAGGAAGAAGTTAATGATACACTGCCTTTCTTGGACACATAGCTCACCAGGCAAGAGGATTTCCTACAGTATACTGTATACTGCAACCTACTAATAAAAGCAACCTAATTCTGCTTCCATCATGATTTGAAAACTAAGGAGTATTAATTGGCTTTTTCCTACAGGCACTTATAATCTGCAGTGATGACTTACTTCAAATTTCCTCACCATGTGATTTTTCACTACAAACATAAAGCTGAGATGATACACATCAATGTTAGAAACTTAACAACACTGAACAAAGATGTAGATTACCTATCAGCATCAAAACTAACACAGTGACCCATATACAATGCAAATCCTACATCAAATGGTTAGCACCAAACCCTCCACACTACACAGGATCCAAGAATGCAGAGGTCTACATAACCTGTTTATGCATATGACCAAGTTTACATTTGAGAAGCTACAAGTCTTCCCATATGTCTACAGGAACACAAGTGTGCCTGTAGAATGGACATCAACAATGTTTATTCACAACAATGAATCAAGTACTTCTGCATCAAGGTGGGGGACAGAGCCAGGCTACTATTTGAAGACAATGGATAAGACTGAACAGAGGAGTTTGGAGTCATCAACAATCATACCTACAACAAAATTGTGGCAAGTTCACTATGGTGATTCCCATATAGCAACCTTATCTTGGAACAAAGGAAACTCAACATGGGTCAGTAGGGCTCTTGTAGTGCACTAAGGATATATTCACCTGACTCAGTCTTATTTAAACAAATTTTTCTCTGGAGGTGGAAAGTATGGTACCTACACCTTGAAACTGTATGACCCTGGTGGTTTAACTCTTAGTTTTGATTATAATAATATTACACCTTGAAATATAGATGAAGGTGAGACATACAATGCCAGAATTCTGTCTCCATTCACTCCTATCAGGCATGCGTGAGCGTGTTTGATAGGAGTGAATGGAGACAAATGGTTTTTAATACTTGACGTGCTGTTGGAGTGTGAGCAAAGTAACATTTATGAAGGGGTTCAGGGAAACCGGCAGGCCGGACTTGAGTCCTGGAGATGGGAAGTACAGTGCCTGCACTCTGAAGGAGGGGTGTTAATTAATGTTGCAGTTTAAAAACTGTAGTGTAAAGCACCCTTCTGGCAAGACAGTGATGGAGTGAATGATGGTGAAAGTTTTTCTTTTTCGGGCCACCCTGCCTTGGTGGGAATCGGCCAGTGTGATAATAAATAAAATAAAATAATGGGTAAGGATGTTGACTTAACTGCCAAAATTAAGCAGACATCACAGTTCAAATGACCCTCTGAACAGGAACATCCTCAACCATCCATCAGTGTGCAGGCAATGTACTTCCCACCTCCTCCCATCCTTTCAGAGTACAGTGGACCCCCGGTTAACGATATTTTTTCACTCCATAAGTATGTTCAGGTGCCAGTACTGACCGAATTTATTCCCATAAGGAATATTGTGAAGTAGATTATTCCTTTCAGACCCCCAAACATACACGTACAAACGCACTTACATAAATACACTTACATAATTGGTCGCATTTGGAGGTAATCGTTACGCGGGGGTCCACTGTACAGGCAATATACATCCTACCTCCAGAAACAATGTGTAGCTAACTGGTTTATCCTTCATAAAAGTTACTTTGTTGACACTTAACAGCATTTCACATCCCAACAGAAGTCAATATTATTGCCACTCAAGTTGTGAAATTGTAAATTCTTCCTACCAATTCTTTGAATGGAAATGAGAAATCTTACAATTTATCTTAACATTGTATAAATCTCATAAGAACTGAATGTAGAAATCTTCAATAAATAAAATATTCTTTAGACAAGAATTCTATAAATAACATGCAGCAACAAATTTAATTATACTTCCTTTAGCACTTCACACCGGCCGTATTAACTCTACCTCTGTTATGCTGTCCACCCTCACTGTCTCTGATAAAGCATCTTAAACTTTTAGCATGACCCGTGAGGGTTTGGCGCTTTGTTATTATATTATTATAAATGACATGAAATTTGACTAAATTTGTGGGGAAGCACAAAACCCATAGGGGTTACTGCCTGGGAAATGAGAGGTCATTGAATTTGATCTGAGGTCTGGAGGAATAACTAAATTTCTTGGATCAAGATCCTAATAAGGCACAACATGTACAATAACATCAATTAACTCTCCCAAAGAAAATCATATGAACATGCTACGCAAAAATTTCCGCTTAAAACGGAGGGGAAAATACTTTGAGGTCATTATCATTATCAAAAAGAAGCGCTTAACCTAACCTTGAGGCCAAAAGGCTACTATTCACTTTTGCCAGATCAAACCTGATTACCTTCCATTCCCTAGGCACTTGCAACCTCCAGAATTAAAAATAATGCCTTATGGTGCTGATAATAATAACAGCAACAATAATGCCAACAAACAGTTTAGCCTAGTATTCACAGTTTTGTAAGTGTAGCTAAAAAAAATGGAGTACATATTGGCTCCACATGACATGCTGTATAGTGTGCACATAGGCTCCACATGACATGCTGTATGGAGTGCACATAGGCTCCACATGACATGCTGTATGAAGTGCACATAGGCTCTGTATGACATGCTGAATGGAGTGCACATAGGCTCCACATGACATGTTGTATGGAGTGCACATAGGCTATTCATGACATGTCTTTTAACAGGGAAAGAGACTCAATTAAGGCATTATTGAATAACATTAAATTAAATTACCATGTTGGCACCTCCAGGGGTTGTGCCATAGCTGGTACTATTTTACATATTTCTGAACTATTCTAAAAAAAAAAAAAAAAATATTAAATCCACACTGACCGATCAGCAATAAAGATCCACGATGAGAGCAGAGATACACAATACTGACCAGTCGCTGAACAAGAAATTGGACCTGTGCTACAATTCCTTGAATAGAATGCCTTGCATTTCTCTAGGCACTATATGATCCCTATGGGTTTAGTGCTCCCACATGAATATAGTAATAATAGTGCAATGAGCCATGTGCATCATCTGAGTATTTTTTGCCCAGATGTTGCACATGTTTTATTCAATGATAAATATCCACATGGGTTAATTATTAATACTTCCCATGTACAGTATATAATATTTAACATCAATTTCAATACCTGATGTTATTCACAAGTGCTGAGTCCTCATGGATCATTTTCAAGCAGACTTTATTATTACTATTGTATTAAGGTGAGACTATACCCATATTGATCATACTGCACTTAGGGAAATGGAATATGATTTGAACCAAGGAAGGGGAGAATAGGTCTACTGCTCTATATCTAAAGTATCCCTCTAGCACTTAAGGACATTCTAGTAATACTAATTTGAGTATCCCTTATCTGAAATTTGAAAAGCTCCAAAATTCAAAAAAAAAAAATAATCTGAATGCCAACATAATGCCACAAGTGGAAAATTTCAGTCAGGTCTGGGGAGGTTGCCAGATGTTGCACAGGTCTCTGCATACCCAGACAGTTGCAACACATGCCCTTCCAGACCCTGGGCGAGGCTCTGGTGGCTACAGTGTATCAACTGTCACTGCCAGACCTACGTGCATTACTCACCGTGATTACCACGAGTTTTGTGCTTATTCTCTGCTCTGTGGTGCAAAGATATTGTTGAAAATATTAAAAAGGCATGCAGATACTCCTATGAGTAACAATTATAAAAAAAAGTGTACATTAGCCTTTTAATCGAAAAAGTATCATGAGTACAGACTGAAAACCTGCCATTTTTTAACAGTTGATGTAGATAACAGGGATATCTTGCTACTCCTACTTACACTTTGGTCACACTTCACAGACACGCACATGCATATATATATATACATATATCTAGGTTTTTTTCTTTTTCTAAATAGCTCTTGTTCTTCTTTATTTCTTCTATTGTCCATGGGGAAGTGGAAAAGAATCTTTCCTCCGTAAGCCATGCGTGTCGTATGAGGCAACTAAAATGTCGGGAGCAATGGGCTAGTAACCCCTTCTCCTGTAGACACTTACTAAAAAAGAGAAGAAGAAAAACTTTATAAAACTGGGATGCTTAAACGTGTGTGGATGTAGTGCAGATGACAAGAAACAGATGATTGCTGATGTTATGAATGAAAAGAAGTTGGATGTCCTGGCCCTAAGCGAAACAAAGCTGAAGGGGGTAGGAGAGTTTCAGTGTGGGGAAATAAATGGGATTAAATCTGGAGTATCTGAGAGAGTTAGAGCAAAGGAAGGGGTAGCAGTAATGTTAAATGATCAGTTATGGAAGGAGAAAAGAGAATATGAATGTGTAAATTCAAGAATTATGTGGATTAAAGTAAAGGTTGGATGCGAGAAGTGGGTCATAATAAGCGTGTATGCACCTGGAGAAGAGAGGAATGCAGAGGAGAGAGAGAGATTTTGGGAGATGTTAAGTGAATGTATAGGAGCCTTTGAACCAAGTGAGAGAGTAATTGTGGTAGGGGACCTGAATGCTAAAGTAGGAGAAACTTTTAGAGAGGGTGTGGTAGGTAAGTTTGGGGTGCCAGGTGTAAATGATAATGGGAGCCCTTTGATTGAACTTTGTATAGAAAGGGGTTTAGTTATAGGTAATACATATTTTAAGAAAAAGAGGATAAATAAGTATACAAGATATGATGTAGGGCGAAATGACAGTAGTTTGTTGGATTATGTATTGGTAGATAAAAGACTGTTGAGTAGACTTCAGGATGTACATGTTTATAGAGGGGCCACAGATACATCAGATCACTTTCTAGTTGTAGCTACACTGAGAGTAAAAGGTAGATGGGATACAAGAAGAATAGAAGCATCAGGGAAGAGAGAGGTGAAGGTTTATAAACTAAAAGAGGAGGCAGTTAGGGTAAGATATAAACAGTTATTGGAGGATAGATGGGCTAATGAGAGCATAGGCAATGGGGTCGAAGAGGTATGGGGTAGGTTTAAAAATGTAGTGTTAGAGTGTTCAGCAGAAGTTTGTGGTTACAGGAAAGTGGGTGCAGGAGGGAAGAGGAGCGATTGGTGGAATGATGATGTAAAGAGAGTAGTAAGGGAGAAAAAGTTAGCATATGAGTAGTTTTTACAAAGTAGAAGTGATGCAAGGAGGGAAGAGTATATGGAGAAAAAGAGAGAGGTTAAGAGAGTGGTGAAGCAATGTAAAAAGAGAGCAAATGAGAGAGTGGGTGAGATGTTATCAACAAATTTTGTTGAAAATAAGAAAAAGTTTTGGAGTGAGATTAACAAGTTAAGAAAGCCTAGAGAACAAATGGATTTGTCAGTTAAAAATAGGAGAGGAGAGTTATTAAATGGAGAGTTAGAGGTATTGGGAAGATGGAGGGAATATTTTGAGGAATTGTTAAATGTTGATGAAGATAGGGAAGCTGTGATTTCGTGTATAGGGCAAGGAGGAATAACATCTTGTAGGAGTGAGGAAGAGCCAGTTGTGAGTGTGGGGGAAGTTCGTGATGCAGTAGGTAAAATGAAAGGGGGTAAGGCAGCCAGGATTGATGGGATAAAGATAGAAATGTTAAAAGCAGGTGGGGATATAGTTTTGGAGTGGTTGGTGCAATTATTTAATAAATGTATGGAAGAGGGAAAGGTACCTAGGGATTGGCAGAGAGCATGCATAGTTCCTTTGTATAAAGGCAAAGGGGATAAAAGAGAGTGCAAAAATTATAGGGGGATAAGTCTGTTGAGTCTCCATGGGGAAGTGGAATAGAATTCTTCCTCCGTAAGCCATGCGTGTTGTAAGAGGCGACTAAAATGCCGGGAGCAAGGGGCTAGTAACCTCTTCTCCTGTATATATTACTAAATGTAAAAGGAGAAACTTTCGTTTTTCCTTTTGGGCCACCCTGCCTTGGTGGGATACGGCCGATGTGTTGAAAGAAAGAAGAAGTCTGTTGAGTATACCTGGTAAAGTGTATGGTAGAGTTATAATTGAAAGAATTAAGAGTAAGACGGAGAATAGGATAGCAGATGAACAAGGAGGCTTTAGGAAAGGTAGGGGGTGTGTGGACCAGGTGTTTACAGTGAAACATATAAGTGAACAGTATTTAGATAAGGCTAAAGAGGTCTTTGTGGCATTTATGGATTTGGAAAAGGCGTATGACAGGGTGGATAGGGGGGCAATGTGGCAGATGTTGCAAGTGTATGGTGTAGGAGGTAGGTTACTGAAAGCAGTGAAGAGTTTTTACGAGGATAGTGAGGCTCAAGTTAGAGTATGTAGGAAAGAGGGAAATTATTTCCCAGTAAAAGTAGGCCTTAGACAAGGATGTGTGATGTCACCGTGGTTGTTTAATATATTTATAGATGGGGTTGTAAGAGAAGTAAATGCGAGGGTCTTGGCAAGAGGCGTGGAGTTAAAAGATAAAGAATCACACACAAAGTGGGAGTTGTCACAGCTGCTCTTTGCTGATGACACTGTGCTCTTGGGAGATTCTGAAGAGAAGTTGCAGAGATTGGTGGATGAATTTGGTAGGGTGTGCAAAAGAAGAAAATTAAAGGTGAATACAGGAAAGAGTAAGGTTATGAGGATAACAAAAAGATTAGGTGATGAAAGATTGGATATCAGATTGGAGGGAGAGAGTATGGAGGAGGTGAACGTATTCAGATATTTGGGAGTGGACGTGTCAGCGGATGGGTCTATGAAAGATGAGGTGAATCATAGAATTGATGAGGGAAAAAGAGTGAGTGGTGCACTTAGGAGTCTGTGGAGACAAAGAACTTTGTCCTTGGAGGCAAAGAGGGGAATGTATGAGAGTACAGTTTTACCAACGCTCTTATATGGGTGTGAAGGTTGGGTGATGAATGTTGCAGCGAGGAGAAGGCTGGAGGCAGTGGAGATGTCATGTCTGAGGGCAATGTGTGGTGTGAATATAATGCAGAGAATTCGTAGTTTGGAAGTTAGGAGGAGGTGCGGGATTACCAAAACTGTTGTCCAGAGGGCTGAGGAAGGGTTGTTGAGGTGGTTCGGACATGTAGAGAGAATGGAGCGAAACAGAATGACTTCAAGAGTGTATCAGTCTGTAGTGGAAGGAAGGCGGGGTAGGGGTCGGCCTAGGAAAGGTTGGAGGGAGGGGGTAAAGGAGGTTTTGTGTGCGAGGGGCTTGGACTTCCAGCAGGCATGCATGAGCGTGTTTGATAGGAGTGAATGGAGACAAATGGTTTTTAAAACTTGACGTGCTGTTGGAGTGTGGCCCGGTGGCCTGGTGGCTAAAGCTCCCACTTCACACACGGAGGGCCTGGGTTCGATTCCCGGCGGGTGGAAACATTTCGACACGTTTCCTTACACCTGTTGCCCTGTTCACCTAGCAGCAAATAGGTACCTGGGTGTTAGTCGACTGGTGTGGGTCGCATCCTGGGGGACAAGATTAAGGACCCCAATGGAAATAAGTTAGACAGTCCTCGATGACGCACTGACTTTCTTGGGTTATCCTGGGTGGCTAACCCTCCGGGGTTAAAAATCCGAACGAAATCCTATCCTATCCCTATGAAGGGATTCAGGGAAACCGGCAGGCTGGACTTGAGTCCTGGAGATGGGAAGTACAGTGCCTGCACTCTGAAGGAGGGGTGTTAATGCTGCAGTTTAAAAACTGTAGTGTAAAGCACCCTTCTGGCAAGACAGTGATGGAGTGAATGATGGTGAAAGTTTTTCTTTTTTGGGCCACCCTGCCTTGGTGGGAATCGGCCAGTGTGATAATAAAATAAAAAATAAAAAATACCAACACAACGGAAATATAAACACATAAGCAGAACAATGTCATCTTTTATTGACAATGTTTCGCCCACACAGTGGGCTTTATCGAGTCACTTGATGAAGCCCACTGTGTGGGCGAAGCGTCAACAAAGAATCACTTTCTACTGCTTATGTGTTTATATAGATATTCTAATGCTACTTTTATTAATTTATTTTTTAAATATTGTATAAAACTCCCTTCAGGCTATGTATAAGCCATATACACAATATAAATTTATTTCCTGTTTAGACTTGGGTTCCATCCCTAAGCTGTCTCATATTCCAAAAACCATAAAATTATGAAATCTGACACACTTCTGGCCCCGAGAAACTCGGATAAGGGATAGTCTGCCTGTATCTTGAATTTAATTTAAAATGATATCTAGCATAACACACCCTTGGAGAAAGTGCCTATTAAATATATAAAAAAAATTGTACAGATCTTTAAAAATTTCAAAACTAACAAACTAATACAAAATGGTCTACACACTGGGGGTACCATTTGCATAAAAACACAATGCTCAACTCATAAGTCATAAGGAACTGCATATATAATGCTTTGCACCAAATGCTTTCTACCTAAAAGAATACTCAGTCTATTATTTGCATTTGTAGTTGTGACTGGAAGAAGCTGAAAACCTCACGAAGAATGAGTTCCTTGAGGTGAGGTTGAATGATGAACGCACTCAGAGCGAAGATGTCGGCAGCACTCACATCATTCAATATTCTCTGAAAAGAAATAAAAACATTAGATGCTGAAGGTGGTGACCAGTCGGAATAAAAATTCTTGATATCAGTCAGACTTTTACTGTAGATGTAGTCACGAGTGAATATATTCATGAGAAATTGCTAAACCTGTAAGGGTAATACAGAACCTGGGAAATGGGTAATTTGGTTTGATCTGAGGAAAGAGGGAGCTCCAATTTCTTTAATCAAGAGTTCCTTTCCAGCAGTGAACAGGATATGTTAAAACATTTATACTGTGTACTTTTTGAAATTAAAAATACTGTACATAAAAAAAATGTGTGTATTTGTTTTCATGTGTGTGTATATATGAGTGGTGACTGAAGAATCTCTGAGTATTAACACACTATTTGTTACATAATTAAACCAGGACCAAGCTATACACACATGGTTGGCACTTTAACCCTTAAACTGTCCAAGCAGATCTATGTTCACATGCGTAGTGCTCCAAAAGTAGATCTACGTTTTTTTTTTTACATATTTTCAAATATAACAAAAAAAAAAATGTAGATCAAAGTTTTTTTTACACGTTTTCAAATGTAAAAAAAGAAAAGAAGACCTATTTTTTTACTTACTTTCAAATGTTGAAAAAAACATAGATCTATGTTTGGACAGTTTAAGGGTTAAGGGGGTGCCATGATGTTGAAGGACTTTTGATCCAAGGAACTGGAATTTACCTTTTCTCAGATCAAACTTGATATCTCCCATTCCCAGGTACAGCATGACCCCTATGGGTTTAACACTTCCCCAACAATACATTAATATGGACTAAACAGAGTAAATGCTAGTGTGCTTCTGGCAAGACAGTGATTGCATAAGTAACAATGGAAGTGTTTTCTTCTTTATTAAGTTGTCCTACCCCAGTGAGAGAGAGCTGCTGGTGGTGTCTTAAAAAATTTTAGAACATTGAAAATATATAGTGTACTCTCAATTTAACCCTTTCAGGGTCCCCAGGCACTCTACCAGACTTGTTCTCAGGGTCGCCCAAATTTAAAAAAAAAAAAAAATTATTTTTTCTTATGAAAAGATAAGAGAATCTTTTCCCAATCATAATGACACCAAAAGTATGAAATATAATTGAAAACTTACGGAATTATGCTCTCATGAAGTTAGCGGTCTCGACGATGTTTACGCATCGGCGATTTTGCCCACTTTGAGCCCTATTTTCGGCCAATTCCAGTGTACTAGTCGACAAAAATCATAACTATTTCAATAGAACTCCATTTTTTCTATCGAATGAGTACAAGAAACCACCCATTTACCGATTTCAACTATCCAATACGGTGGTCAGAATTTAGCAATTTTGCCAATTTCACACAAATTTCAAAAGATGTCAATTTCCAAATAGGGTCCAGAATAAACAAGAAAGACATTCCTGGCACTAAAATAACATTTCTTCTGTTCATTAGTCACGTCCCCATGCCCCTCTTACATTTTTTTGCTTTCCACTTTGAATTTTTATTCTCACAAAAAATAGAAGATTTACTGTTATGCAGACTACTGCATTAGTGTAGAAATGGTATAAATAATATCAGCGCACTTGTGAAAGAATATAGACTCACCAGTTGACGTGTATTGGGTGCGTAGCATGATTTGTTTACTTTTGAACTTTGGTAAAAATCGAACATTTCTGCTACTTTGAGCTCAATTTCAAGGTACTTTTCATTGTAAAATCAGTCAAAATCATCTCAATTTCTGTAATATGTCTTCCATTCTATAAAATGAGACCAGGAAAACTAGAATACAACAATAAATACCATACGAAAATACATTGTAAATTCGCTGTTTTAATCCAAAAACACGGTCAAAGTTTTTTTTTTTTTATTATGCACTGTGTGCTGCAGGATTTTTTTATACTGTGCACACTGACCACATAGACCCATTCTTTCATATGTAGGCCTACCAGCTTTCTCTCACTAGATTTGAGGGCGCTAGAATTTAGGCATACTAGTATGTCAAAAACCCTGGTGCGTAAGCCGTACTAGTACGTCCGAAACCCTGAAAGGGTTAATGGACTGGGAGGAGGAGCCTACTAAGTCCGAATTATGGATAATTTTGATTTAACAGACTCAGTGCACTAAAGCTGAATTATAGACAATCTGAATTTCACCGACTTTGTGCATTAAGTCCAAATCATAGACAATTTGGATTTAACAAACTTGGTGCACTAAATCTGAAATTCACTGCTGAATAACCCTGGTGGATTTAGCACTTAGTTTTGATTATAATAATAATAAATCCGAAATTAATATACCCAGTGGATCATAGGAATAAAAGACAGTTCTGGAGTTAATGGTCATGGTGATGTTGCCAAATTTTGTATGTTAAATCAAGGCTTCACTAATACAACACTATACAGCCTCTCCTCACTTAACAGTAGAGTTCCGTTCCTATGAATACATTGGTAAACGAATTTGTCACTAAGTGAGGAGCATACTATAATGGTAGTGGGTTTATGTCAACCATCTTTAAAGTGTTTTAATGTCACTTTTGCACCATTTATAACATTTCTGGTATATTTTAAATGTTTATACAGTAGTGCACTGTATATTATAATAAATAGAATAAAGAAAATCAGCTCTAATATGCATTATTTAGGTAAGCATATTGGTCAGAGAGCCCATCGTAAGTCTGAGTCGTCGGTAAATGAGTACATATGTCGCTAAGTGTGAGGAGAGGCAAAATAAATAAATAAATAAATAAATAAACAAACAAACAAACAAACAAACAAACAAATAAATAAATAAATAAATAAATAAATAAATAAATATATATATATATATATATATAATATATATATATATATATATATA